>NC_079873.1:53234941-53537972 GCF_023065955.2 Ursus arctos
CGAGAGAAAGCATGCGCAGGGGGGAGGGGCAGAAGGAGAGGGAGAAGCAGACTGAGCAGGGAGCCCAATACAGGACTCAATTTCATGACCTGAGCTGAAGGAAGATTCTTTTTTTTTTTTTAAAGATTTTATTTATTTATTCCACAGAGATAGAGACAGCCAGCAAGAGAGGGAACACAAGCAGGGGGAGTGGGAGAGGAAGAAGCAGGCTCATAGCGGAAGAGTCTGATGTGGGGCTCGATCCCACAACGCCGGGATCATGCCCTGAGCCGAAGGCAGACGCTTAACCGCTGTGCCACCCAGGCGCCCCTGAAGGCAGATTCTTAACCTGAGCCACCCAGGCGCCCTCTATGTTATTATTATTGTTATTTTTAATCCTGCAACCTTACTGAATTCATTTATTACTTTTAACAGTTTTTTGGTGGAGTCTTTAGGATTTTCTATACGTAAAATCACATCATCTAGAGAGTCAATATTCCTTCTTCTTTTTCAATTCTGGTGTCTTTTATTTCTTTTTCTGTCCTGATTACTCTGGCTGGGACTTTCAGTACTATGTCGAATAGTAGCAGTGAGAATGTACACACTTGTCTTGTTCCTGGTTTTAGAGGAAAAGTTTTCAACCTCTCATCATTGAGTATGATGTCCTTGTGGATTTCTCATATATGGCCTTTATTATGTTGAAGTACATTCCTTCTACACTTAATTTGTTGAGAATTTTCATCATAAATGATTATTGAATTTTGTCAAATGCTTTTTCTGTGTCTATTGAGATGAACATGTGATTTTTTTTCTTTCATTTTATTAATGTTATGGAACACGTTTATTGATTTGTATGTTGAGCCATTCTTGCATCCCAGAGATAAATCCCATTTTATCATGGTAAATGATCCTTTTAATGTACTGCTGAATTCAGTTTGCTAGTATTTTATTGAGTTTGCAGTATAGTTATTCATATTAGCCTCTTATGATCTGTGGTGTCGGCTCTAATGTCTCCTTTTTAATTTATAATTTTGTCAATTTGGCTTCTCTCTCTTTGTTCCTTGGTTAGTCTAGCTATAAAGTTTTGCCAATCTCGTTTATCTTTATAAAGAGTCAATACCCAGTTTTAAAAAATATCTTCTATTGTTTTTCTGTTTTTTATTTCATTTATTTCTGCTTTAATTTATTATTTCCCTCCATCTGCTAATTTGGGGCTTCTTTTATTCTTCTTTTTCTAGTTCCTTGAGGCATAGAGTTAGGTTGTTTATTTGAGATCTTTCTTTCTTCCAGTTTTATTGGAAAATAATTTACATATCACTGTATAAATTTAAAGTGTGCAACATGATGGTTTGATTTACATACACCATGAAGTGGATACCAAAATAAGTTCAGCTTAAATTCATCTTCTCATATAAATACAATTTTTAGAAAAGAAAAGTTTTTTTTTTTCTCTTTCACAAAAGTATACTTTACTAAGTTGCACTAATTTATAGATAGCTTAAGAGAAAAGAGAAAAAGGTTTCTTTAGATCTGGAAAACAAAAATTAAATAACCAGCAATGTTTCAAACAAAGTCACCAAAAAATTATAATCATCCTCATCTGTTCATTCAGTCCCATGTAATTAATTCAATTCTGGTTCTGCTTACTCTTGAGTTAACAATTTTATGAATCCATCAGCTTCCTTAATAGTTCTAGAAATTCTTACTCAGTCCAGTAAATTTGTAAGCTTTTTCTAAAAAAATGAGTCAATATCCAAAGAACACTGGTGCAAAACTAGAATTTGGTTTTCTATTAAAAATGACAAAGTTTTCATAGATTATTGGTCTTCTCTTTAAAAAAGAAATCATATAAAGGTTTTTCTTTATCTTTTAATTAATCTGCCTGGGAAACTAAGATTTTGTGTCTTATCAAAATAATTTCCTGTGCTTCATGTTGTCTTTATCAGGTCTTTGATTACTTAAGAAAACTGAATTTCTCATATTAAGAACATATATATATATATATATATATATATACACACACACACACACACACATATATATATATATATATTTTGTTTGTTTGTTTGTTTCTTTTGGATATATTTCCAGAAGTGAACTGTCTTGGCCATATGGTAATTGTATTTTCATTTTTGAGAATTCTTTATACTGTTTTACATTGTGCCTTTACCAATATATATATATATATATATATATATATATATATATATATATATATATATATTTAGATTTTAGTTATTTATTTTAGAGAGAGAAAGCAAGCAGGTGGAGGGGGAGAGGGAGAAACAGACTCACTGCTGAGCAGGGAGCCTTATGCAGGGCTCGATCCCAGAACACTACAATGACCTAAATTGTAGGCAGATGTTTGACTGAGCCACCCAGGCACCCCAAGAGCTAAGATTTTTAACAGCTATATAACTTCCTGTATTTGCTTTTGAAATCTTTTAATTGTCACTTTGGTTAAATAGAGAGCTAAGTATTGTCTCACCGTGATCTGTGATCCTATTTAGCCAAGTGTCCAAACCTTTTAACATTTTTTATAACTTTCCCAAATTAAATTCTAGATGGAGTACTTTTGAGCTCAAACTAATTTTGAAATTTCCGAGAAGGTCCCCAGAAATTCTCAAAAGAATTTGTCTCTCACCTTGTAAGAGAAAGATATTAAACCATTTAGATTTATTTAGTATGTTAAATTACATGAGAAGCCTTGTAAAATAAGTGATGATAAAACTTCTTAGCTTATACGTGAATGGATATATGTTACAAATACAGATGCTCCAGGAATTGTTTGAAGTTCATAGAAATTTATCAATACCCTTTTAGTCCAGTTATTTATGTTAAAATGTATTTCATAGTTCCTTATCAAAGGAACTTTCATCAGATCTGCAATCATGGCTATTTTAAGTCATTTATGATTCACAGTTATTCTTCTCTGAAAGCATTTGATTCTTCTTGGAAAGCATTTATAGTCAGCTATGGCAAGAATGCTCTGTGATGGCATCACTTGAATAACCTCGGGACCATGCCACTGGACTGAGTAAGAAATTCTAGAACTATTGATAAGTTGTTTTTCTTTTTTAGAACATAAGATTTACTCTCTTAATATATTTTCTCTATATCATTTAAGGGTGTTAGCTATAGTCATCATGTTGTATATTACATCCCTAGAACTTAGTTATCTTATAACTGTATGTTTGTAACTTTTGACCACTTTTCTCCAATTCCCCCCCCAACCTATGCCTCTGTTAACCATAAATCTGATCTCTTTTTCTATAACTTTGTGGGTTTTTTTACATTCCACATCTGAGATCATACAGTATTTTCTTTGTTTGATTTATTTCACTTAGCATAATGCTTTCAAGACATACCCATATTGTTGCAAATGGTAGGATGTCCTCATTTTTTTATGGCTGAATAATATTCCATTGTCTGTATATACCACAACTTCTTTATCCATTTATCCACTAATTGATACTTAGGTGTTTCCATGTCTTGACTATTGTAAATAGTGCTGTTAAGAACATGGGTGCAAAGATATCTTTTTGAGTTAGTATTTTTGTTTCTTTTGGATATATTTCCAGAAGTGAACTGTCTTGGCCATATGGTAATTGTATTTTCATTTCTGAGAATTCTTTATACTGTTTTACATTGTGCCTTTACCAATTTGCAATAACAACAGGGTACAAGGGTTTTCTTGTCTCATCCACACCAGGATTAGTTATATATCTTTATGATAATGGTCATTCTAACAGGTGTGAGGCAATATCTCATTGTGGTTTTAATTTGCATTTCCCTAATGACTAGTGACATTGAACTTTTTTTTTTCATGTACCTGTTGGTCCTTTGTATATCTTCTTTGGAGAAATGTCTATTCAGCCCCTTTGGCTTTTTTAAATCAGGTTCTTTGGTTTTACATATTCTGGATATTAACGCCTTAACCTGATACACGGTTTGCAAATATTTTCCCATTCTATATGTTGTCTTTTCACTTTGTTGTTGGTTTCTTTTGCTGTACAGACTTTTTAGTTTGATGTCGTTCCACCTTTTTTTTTATTATGTTTCTTGTGATCTAAGTGTGATATCCAAAAAATCATTACAAAGGCCTATGTCAAGAAGATGACTGGATTAAGAAGATGTGGTCCATATATACAATGGAATATTACTCAGCTATCAGAAAGAACGATTTCACAACGTTTGCAGCAACATGGACGGGACTGGAGGAGATAATGTTAAGCGAAATAAGTCAAGCAGAGAAAGACAATTATCATATGGTTTCACTCATTTATGGAACATAAGAAGTAGGAAGATCAGTAGGAGAAGAAAGGGAAGAAGGAAGGGGGGTAAAAAGAAGGGGGAATGAACCATGAGAGACTAGGGACTTCGGGAAACAAACAGGGCTTTAGGGGGAGGGGGTGGGGGATTGGGATAGGCCAGTGATGGACATTAAGGAGGGCACGTATTGCATGGTGCACTGGGTGTTATACGCAAGAAATGAATCATGGAACTTTACATCAAAAACTTGGACGTACCGTATGGTGACTAACATAACATAATAAAAAATTATTATAAAAAAAAGAAGAAGAGTTATTCCTGAGTTTTCTTCTAGGAGCTTCACAAATTCAGGTTTTACATTTAAGTCTTTAATCCATTTTGAGTTAACATTTATGAGTGACATAAGATATGGGTCCAGTTTCATTCTTTTATGTATGAATATCCAATTATCCCAGTACCATTTATTGAAGAGACTGTCTTTTCTCCAATGAGTATTCTTTTTTTTTATTTTTTATTATGTTCAGTTAGCCAACATATAGTACATCATAAGTTTTTGTTGTAGTGTTCAATGGTTTATTAGTTGCGTATATAACACCTAGGGCTCATCCCAACAGCATTCTTGACTCTCTTATCAAATAATGGTTGATGGCATATGCTTTGGTTTATTTCTGATCTTTCAATTTTGCTTCATAGATCTGTCAGTTTTTATGCCAGTACTATACAGTTTTGATGACTATAGGTTAATAGTATATCTTGACATCAAAAACTGTAATGCCCCCTACTTTGTTCTACTTTCTTAGTATTTCTTGGCTTTTCTCTTGTAGTTCCATAAAAATTTTAGGAGTTTTTTTTTTTCTGATTCTGCAAAATTACAGTTTGAATCTTGTTAGGGAATGCACTTAATCTATAGATGGTTTCTTGCAGTATTGACATTTTAATAATATTAATTATTCCAATTTATGAACATAAGATACCTTTCCATTTATTTATGTCTTTGATTTCTTTCATCAATATCTTATAGTTTTAAAAACAGAAATCTTTCACCACCTTAGTTAAATTTATTACAACTATTTTATTGTTTTTGATGCTATCGTAGATTAGATGGTTTTCTTTATTTCTTTTACAGAAAATTTGTTATTGGTATATAGAAATACCACTGATTTGAGGAGCACCTGGGTGGCTCAGTAGATTAAGGGTCTAACTCTTGATCTCAGCTCTGGTCTTGATTTCGGGGTTGTGAGTTTAAGCCCCACCTATGGCTCCACATTAGGTGTGGAACCGACTTAAAAAAAAAAAAGAAATACCACTGATTTTTGAAGGCTAATTTTGTATCCTGTAAACTTACTGAATTCATTGATTAGATCTAATGTTTTTTTGCTTGAGTCTTTAGAATTTCTCTATATAAATCATGTCATCTGTATATAGAACCAATTTTACTTCTTTGATAATTTTCACAAATTTTAATTTTTTTCTTCCCTGATTGCTCTAGTTAGAACATTTCTTTCCATTTATTTTATTTGTTTTTATTTTTAAAATTTTAATTACAGTGTAGTTAACATAGTGTTATATTAGTTTTAGGTGTACAATATAGTGATTCAACAATTCCATATATTACTCAGTGTTCATCAAGATAAGTATACTCTTAATCACTTTCACCTATTTAACCCATCCTCTCACCCACCTCCCATCTGGTAACCATCAGTTTGTTCTCTATAGTTAAGAGTCTATTTCTTGGTTTGCCCCCCCCTTCTTCTCCTTCGCTCATTTGTTTGTTTCTTAAATTCCACTTATGAGTGAAATCACATGGCATTTGTCTTTCTTTGACTGACTTATTTCACTTAGTGTAATACTCTCTAGTGCCATCCATGTCATTTCATTTTTTTTATCCATGTCATTTCAAATGACAAGATTTCATTATTTTTATGGTTGACTAATATTTCACTATATATATATATATAAATAGATATATTACATTATATATTACATATATTATTATATATTAATATGTTTTATTGTATACATAATGAATATATTAATATTTATGATAGATGATATATATCTATTATATATTACATATATTGTACATATGTATAATATATTGTTTGCAAGTGTATAAATGTATACATATATATGTACAATATATTATATATTGCATATATGTAATATATAATATACAGTAGAATTAATATATAACATATATTAATATATATATGTGCCACCTTTTCTTTATCCATTCATCTGTCAATAGACACTTGTGTTGTTTACATAATTTGGCTATTGTAGATAATGCTGCTATAAACATCAGGATGCATGTATCTCTTTGAATTAGTATTTTGGTATTGTTCGGGTAAACACCTAGTAGTGCAATTGCTGGATCACAGGATGGTTTTGTTTTTAACTTTTTGAGGAAACTCTGTACTGTTTTCCACAGTGGCTGCATCATTTTACATTCCCACAAATAATACAAGAGGGTTCCCCTTTCTCCACATCCTCAACAACACCTCTTGTTTCTTGTGTTGATTTTAGCCATTCTGACAGGTGTAAGGTGATATCTCACCTAGTTTTGTGTTTCCTTGATGATGAGTGATGTTGAGCATCTTTTCATGTTTCTATTGGCCATCTGGGTATCTTCCTTGGAAAAACATCTATTCATGTCTTCTGCCTATTTTTAAATTGGATTATTCATTTTTTGGGTGTTGAGTTTTAAAAGTTCTATTTTGTTTTTGTTTTTTTTTTTTAATTTAATTTTAATTTTAATTTTTTGATGTAAAGTTCGATGATTCATTAGTTGTGTATAACACCCAGTGCACCATGCAATACATGCCCTCCTTACTACCCATCACCGGCCTATCCCATTCCCCCACCCCCCTCCCCTCTGAAGCCCTCAGTTTGTTTCTCAGAGTCCATAGTCTCTCATGCTTCATTCTATTTTAGATACTAACTCTTTATCAGATCTGTCATTTGCAAATATCTTCCCCCATTCTGTAGGTTGCCTTTTAGTTTTGTGGATTGTTTCCTTCTCTGTGCAGAAGCTTCTTATTTTGATGAGGTCCCAATAGTTTATTTTTGCTTTTTTTTCTCCTTGCCTCAGGAGACATATCTAGAAAGAAGTTGCTATGGCCCATCCTTTCACTTTTGACAATTTCATTATGTGTCTTGGTGTATCTGTGTTTGGGTTCAAACCTTTTAGGATTCTTTGAACCTCATAGATCTGCATGTCCATTTCTCTCCCCAGGCTTGAGAAGTTTTCAGCCATTATTGCTTTAAATATATATATATATTCCATCCTTTTTTTCTTTTTTGTTTCTTTATGACATTCCCATAATTAGAATATCATTATTTCTTGTTGTTTCCCATAATTCCTACAAGCTTTCTTCACTCTTTTTCATTCTTTTTTCTTTTCCTTCCTCTGACTGGGTAATTTTTAATGTCCTACCCCCCAGGTCGCTGATTATTTCTTTTGCATGATCAAGCCTACTTTTGAAACTCTGTTGAATTATCCAGGGTCCCTGGGTGGCTTAGTGGTTAAGCATCTGCCTTTGGCTCAGGTCATGATTCCAGGACCCTGGGATTGAGTCCTGCATTGGGCTCCCTGCTGAGCATGGAGTCTGCTTCTCCTTCTGCGCCTCTTCCCTGCTCATGATCTCTCTCCCTCGTGTTGTCTCTCTCTCTCTTTCAAATAAATAAATAAAATATTTAAAAAAGAAATTTTATTGAATTAGTTAAGTTATTGTATTTTTTAATTCTAGGATGTATAGGAAGGTTTTCTTTTTTTGATGGTTGTTATTTTCTTTTCAAACTTCCCATTTTGTTTATGCATTGTCTCCTAATTATATTTAGTTGTCTTTCTGTGTTTTTTTTTTTGTAGTTCACTAAACTTCTTTAAGAGGATTATTCTGAAATATTTGACAGTTCACAGATCTCCATTTCTTTAGAATCAGTCATCACAACTTTATTATTTTCTTTGGTTATGTTATACTTATCTGTGTGGGGCGTGTGCACGCGTGTCTGTGTGTGTGTGTATGATTTTTGATTGTTTACATTGGTATGTATGCATTTGGGTAATCAGACTCCTCTTCCAGATTTACATGTTTGCATTTCAAGAGAACATTTTTCACCAGTCAACTTAGTTTCAGTTGCTATGTGTGTCTGCTGATAACATCCTTGGGCAGATGAGACCTGCTATCATGGTTTATTGTGGGTCAAGGCAACTGTTTGGGCTCTGAGCACAGGGATGGGTGTGTAACTCTGGCTGAGAACAGTTGAATAGGACTGCTGAGTTGATTTTATACCCAACTGAAGCTGTAGGATGGATTCCATGGTTTTTTTTGGATACTTTGTTCATGCATATTAGATGGTTGGGTACTATATTCAGTAGTAGTAATGCTCTGAAGTAGCTTCCCTGAAATGGCAGGGCAGCAGGATGGGACCCAAGGTCTGCAGAGCTTATTGTTTGGGGATATGAATCTGACCTAAGTGTACACTCAACTCCCTTGTCACGTGAGGCCACCAGTTTTGCTACACAGACAGGGAAACTGGTTTGTGCTGTCTGTTTAAATGACACTGTACAGAAAGCAGTTTAATGGGCTATGCAGTCAGTTTCCTATGTTCTCTGGTTAGGTTCCCTATTCAGTCAGGCTAAAGAACATATTCAACAATGAGTGGACTATGAATTAGGTTCCTTGCCTGGGCACAGTGGGAGAAGCAGCTCTCATACTGGCAAAGCTTTTTGTGTATATTTTAATTCCAGTGTAGTTAATACATGTTGTTATATTAGTATTCCCCATGTACAATATAGTGATTCAACAATTCCATATATTACTCAGTGCTCATCAAGAGAAGTTTACTTTTAATACCCCTCACTTATTTCATCCATCCCTCCCAACCTCCTCTCTGTTAACCATCTCTTTGTTCTCTATAGTTTAGATTTTGTTTCTTCCTTGTCTCTTTTTTTCCTTTGTTCTTTTGTTTTGTTTCTTAAATGTGGTTTTAACTCAAACAATCCCATACACCAAGTTCCTTGTCCAAACAGGTCCACTTGCTTTGTTTTGCAAACTATTGGTTCTACCTGACTCCTCTAGGCTTGTGCACCACTGACAGTACTCAGGAGTTGTCATCAGCCCTTCTGGTCAGATGGGACAGGAAGGCACTCTTCACAGTGGGTAGAGCTATGTCTCAGCCCCCTTATCTGGAAAACAGAGGGAAGGACCTCTCAAGACAACTCTCAAATTCCCAAACAGGCTGTCTGGTTATGAGGGGCTGGGAGCTACACTCAGTCTTGCCTATGAATTAATCTCCTTCTGTGCCTGGTACTAGCTTTGCCCTGGGGGCAATCAGCTTTGCCTTCCCATCCCTTGGCTGGAGCACCACCAGGTTATACACCTTCCAGAAGCTGTTGCCAGCCTTTCTTAAGGACTTTTTAAATGACAAATTATCATAAACAACTTTACACCAACAAAGTTAAAAACTTGGCCAAACTAAATCAATCAGTGTGATACATCACATTAATAAAAGAAGGGAAAAGAAACATATGATCTTCCCAATTGATGAAGAAAAAGCATTAGACAAAATACAGCTTCCTTTCTTGATTAAAACTCTCCACCAGGTAGGGATACAGGAAACATACGTCAATATCATAAAAGCCATCTATGAAAAGCCCACAGTGAATATCATTCTCAATGGGGAAAAACTGAAAGCTTTTCCTCTAAGGTGAGGAACACAACGAGGATGCCCACTCTCACAACTGTTGTTCAACATAGTATTAGAAGTCCTATCCACAGCAATCAGAAAACAAAAAGAAATAAAAGGCATTCAAATTGACAAAGAACAAGTCAAACTCTCTTCGCAATTTACATGATACTTTCTGTAGAAAACACAAAAGACTCCACCCGCAAGTTACCAGAACTCATACAAGAATTCAGCAATGTGTAAGGATATAACATCAATGCACAGAAATCAGTTACATCTCTATACACTAACAATGAGACAGAAGAAAGAGGAATTAAGAAATCAATCCCATTTACAATTGCACCAAAAAGCATAAGATGCCTAGGAATAAACCTAACCAAAGAGGTAAAGGATCTGTACTCTAAAAACTACAGAACACTTATGAAGGAAATTGAGAAAGACACAAAGAGATGGAAAAATATTCCATGCTCCTGGATTGGAAGAATAAACATTGTTAAAATATCTATGTTATCCAGAACAATCTACACATTCAATGCAATCCCTATCAAAATAACATTGACATTTTTCACAGAGCTGGAACAAATAATCCTAAAACTTGTATAGAACCAGAAAAGACCCTGAATAGCCAGAGGGATGTTGAAAAAGAAAACCAAAGCTGGGGGTACCACAAGCTATATTACAAATCTGTAATCATCAAGACAGTATGCTACTAGCTGAAAAACAGACACATAGATCAATGGAACAGAAGAGGGAACTCAGAAATAGACCCTCATGTCTATGGTCCACTAATCTTTGACAAAGCAGGAAAGACTATCTAATGGAAAAAAGACAGTCTCTTCAATAAGTGGTGCTGTCAAAATTGGACAGCCACATATAGAAGAATGAACCATTTTCTTTCACTATATACAAAGATAAACTCAAAATGGATGAAAGACCTAAATGTGAGATAGGAAGCCATCAAAATCCTAGAGGACCTAAATGTGAGATAGGAATCCATCAAAATCCTAGAGAACACAAGTAATGACCTCTTTGACTTCAGCCACAACAACTTCTTGCTAGACACATCTCCAAAGGCAAGGAATACCAAAGCAATATGAACTATTGGGACTTCATCAAGATAAAAAGCTTTTGCACAGTAAAGGAAACAGTCAACAAAACTAAAAGGCAACTTACAGGATGGGAGAAGATATTTGCAAATCGCATATCAGACAAAGGGCTAGTATCCAAGATCTATAAAGAATTTATCATTTATCAAACTCAACACCCAAAACACAAAAAATCCAGCCAAGAAATGGGCAGAAGACATGAACAGACACCTCTCCAAAGAAGACATACAAATGGCCAACAGACACATGAAAAAATGCTCAACATCACTTGTCATCAGGGAAATACAAATCAAAACCACAATTAGATACCACCTTACACCAGTCAAAATGGCAAAAATTAACAAGACAAGAAACAACAAATGTTGCCAAGGATGTGGAGAAATGGGAACCCTCTTACACTGTTGGTGGGAATGCAAGTTAGTACAGACACTCTGGAAAACAATATGGAGGTTCCTCAAGAAGTTAAAAATAGAGCTCCCCTACTAACCAGCAACTGCACTATTAGGTATTTATCCTAAAGGTACAAATATGGTGATCTTAAGGGGCACATGCACCCCAATGTTCATAGCAGCAATATCCACAATAGCCAAACTATGGAAAGAGCCAAGATATCAATGAACAGATGAATGGATAAAGAAGATGTGAGATAGATAGATAGATATAGATATAGATATAGATATAGATATAGATGATATAGATATAGGATATAGATAGATATCAGAATATTACTCAGCCATTAGAAAGGATGAATACTTACCATTTACACTGATGTGGATGGAATTGGAGGGTATTATGCTGAGCGAAATATGTCAATCAGAGAAAGACAATTATCACATGGTTCCAGTCACATGTGGGGTGTAAGAATCAGTGCAAAGGATCATAGGAGAAGGGGGGGGAATTGAATGGAAAGTCATCAGAGAGGGATACAAACCATGAGAGACTCTTAATTATAGGAAACAAATTGATGGTTGTGGAAAAGGAGGTGGGTGGGGGGATGGGGTAGTTGGATGATGGGTATTAAGGATGGCACGTGATGTGATGAGTACTGGGTGTTATACGCAACTGATGAATTTTTGAACACTACACCTGAAACTAACGATGTACTATATGTTGGCTAATTGAATTTAAATAAATAAAAAAAATTTGGTGAAACTTAGCAACTTACTAGGGAAACATAGCTTGCAAAAATGCCAAGAAGAAATATTGCTTTTGCAAGGAGAAATGAAAAACCAGATTAAACTTCTAATTACTTAATATATTAAACTACTTATTAAATAATTTGCAACCAAATTAAACCATCATCACTTTGATACCAGAGCACAGAAGAAAGGTGGCCACCATAAAAGCAGGCAACAAAAAGAATGAAGGGGGAGTAAACAGAAGGGGGATTGAACCATGAGAGACTGTGGACTCTGGGAAACAAACTGAGGGCTTCAGAGGGGAGGGGAGAGGGAGATAGGGGATTGGGATAGGCCAGTGATGGGTATTAAGGAGGGCACATATTGCATGGTGCACTTGGTGTTATACGCAAATAATGAATCATGGAACATTACATCAAAAACTAAGGATATACTGTATGGTGACTAACATAACATAATAAAAATTATTATAAAAAATATCAACTAAAATTCTAATAAACTCTTAAAAGCCATATGGCAGGTGGCATGTCAGTCTGGTATGCCAAGGAACAAGGGGAGTATTTATAATCTCTTTTTAATGCTTCTCCTAGCTGCTCATGAGAAAGACTGGGGGCACACTATGAAAAAATCCTCCTCAGTGATAAAGTCATGCAGAAGGTGATCAGCTGCCTACAGAGAACAGGTGTAAAGCTGCATTTGCTTCCCCATATCCTTCTCTTCTGCAAACCAAAAGCCTTAAGCTGTCATTAGAAGGGAGGCAGCAAATTCTGTTGTCCCCAGGAGAGCTGAAAAGATCCACTGCTTCATGGGGGTGGGGGATAACAAGCAAAACATTTATGTCTCTTGGGAGCAGTAGAAAATATGCTTTCCCAAGTACATAGGAAAAAAATATCCATTTATGTTGGCAGAGATTTAGGAGAAAAAATTCTATACTCTTATGCGGAAGAAGAAAAATGTGTTGGGCCCAGGATCCTAAACTAATAACAAGCAGACCATTGCTACTATTGGGAAAGGGACAGAAAACCAACACCTAGGGTCAATAACAGATACTAAGCAATGTTTGCCATAGGAAGGATGGACAGGGATATTGATGAAAACCCACTGCATACACCCAGTAACACAAAGTCTGCCAAAACTAAGACTGCCCCAGTCCAAAAGAGAGTTTCTCTGTCTCTACAACAATCCTATTACTCATTGACAAGCAATAGCAGTCTACTATTAGTTAAGGAATAAGATCAGGGAGAGAAAACCTTCTATAGCACAGGCATACAGGGATGGTTAAAAGATATGAAGGAAGCAGAAACTGAGAAAAGTCATACAGCACCTGGGGCCCCACCTTAAGCACACGATAATAACAACATCCCACTTCTAGAAGAATTTGAAGCCTTTATTACACTGATAGTATTGTGAAGTAGCAAAAAACCTTAAACCCAGCTCATGTCTTGGATAAACTGACTCAAAACTTTACACTACCAAGCTAAAGGAGAAGAGACATGCCCATTTTCAGACATAAGTGTCTTCTGTTCTTCTATTTATTATGCATGGGATTCAATAAAAAACTTTGAAATACATAAAAAAGCAAAAAAAAATATTGAGGTGAAATGCAACCAACAGAACCAGACACAGAGATGACCAAGGTGTTGGAACAATCATAAAGGAATTTGAAAATAACTACTGTTAAAAGATCTAGTGGAAAAGGGAGAATTACAAATATGAATAGATAGCTAATTCAGCAGAGATATAAACACCATAAAGAATCACATGGGTATCACAGGAAATATGTTTTCATACACTGAATGCAACTATAAATCTTATAGGAATGCATTGAGCATCTACCTGAGGACATAAAAACATTAATGGTGACAGAGAGATTGAAGAGGGAGTTGAGAAATACCACTGACCTAGTGGTGAGTTTACCTTCTTTTTTTTTTGTTAAAGATTTTATTTATTTATTGGATAGAGAGAGACACAGCAAGAGAGGGAACACCAGCAGAGGGAGTGGGAGAGAAAGAAGCAGGTTTCCCACTGAGCAGGGAGCCTGATGCAGGGCTGATCCCAGGGTCCTGGGATCATGACCTGAGCTGAAGGCAGACGCTTAACGTCTGAGCCACCCAGACGCCCCTGTTTTTTTTTTTTTTTTCATTTGGTATTACCAGAGTTGTATTCAAAAGCAGCGCAAAATCCAGAAGTGTATACCAGGTGCAGAAAGGAAAATTTCCAAGTGAAGTTCTCCTTTACTATTCTGAGGAGAGGAAAGAAAAGGATTATTAAGAATAATTGAAAGTAGGAAAAATTATCAGGTTGGATTTCTTTTTTTTTTTCTTTCCACTGATATCTTCTGTCCCATCCCAGGCCTCCATGTAAAAGCACAGTAGTATTCATATTGACGCATTGAGAAGTGGTGGCTAAGCAAGTACTTAGAACTCTGAGGGAGGAGAACCAACTTCCCTTCCTTTCTTTTTCTTCCTTCCTTCCTTTCTTCCTTTCTTTTCCTTTCCTTTCTTCTTTCTTCTTCCTTTTTTTTTAAGAACCATTCTTTCTGACCAGAGGACCATTGGGAATATTCCCATTGCCTTTTTTCTCTCTCTCTGTCCTCCCTCTGCTTGGACCTGAATACAAAAACAGTCCCAAGAAGAATGTGAGGAGGGTTGGAGGCAGTCAGCTGGAAAGATTAATAAGAGAAATCACTGAGAAGAGAGAGATAAAGGGGCAATCCCATACATCTGTGTATGAACTGTAGGATTCATGCTAGACTGATTAAAATACAATTTCAAAAAACTTTGCAAGCTGAACTGAAATTGGAACCATAGCACACAGAATGTAGGTTGGAATTTGTAGCCTTAACATAACACCATGAATTGCCTGCTTAAAAAATCATGAAAGATAAATCAGTGTTCTCTTTAGAATGGAAAAAAAGCCTCATAGTTTTATGGCATAATATTCACAATTTCCAGGATACAATAAAAAATTATTTGACACTAAAGAAGTAGGAAAAATTCAACTCATAAAGAAAAAAATAATTAGCAAATGCCAATACTGATATAACCATTGGAATTATAAGGCAAAACTTTAAAGCAACTAGGGGCACCTGAGTGGCTCAGTCTGTTAAGCAGCCTACTTGATTTTGGCTCAGGTCATGATCTCAGAGTCATTGGTCAGCCCCTGTGTCAGACTCCATGCTCAGTGGGGAGTCTGCTTCTCTCTCTCTCTCTCTCTCCCTCTCTCTCTCTCTCTCTCTCTCCCTCTCCTTCTTCCCCTCCCCCTCGTGTTCTCTCTCTCTGTCTCCCTCCCTCTCTAAAATAAAAAAAATAAACATTTAAATAAACTTTAAAGCAACTAACTAAATACAACATTGAATGCTCTAAGAAGTAAAGGTGAACACTCTTGAAAGGAATGAAAAGATATGAAAGCTCAGCAAAGACATAGAAAATATAGATAAGAACACATGGAAATTTTGTTAACAGAACAACAAATTTTAAAAAATACTAGATGAAATCAATCAAAAAATGGAAATAAGAAAAGAGTCCACAAAATTAAAAGTACAGAAAACTAATGAAGCCAAAAGTGAGTTCTTCGAAAACAGTAATAAAATAACAGGGTGGTACTGGTGAAAGAGTAGATATATATTTCAATAAAAAAAGTGTAGAATCCAAAAATAGACCCATGTAAGCAAGGCCAATTGATTTTTTAAATTTTTATTATGGTAAAATAGAAATCTGCCTGCCTGCCTCTTCCAGATTTGATTCAGTAGATATGGAGTGGGGTCTGGGAATTTTTTTTTAAAGATTTTATTTATTTATTTGACACAGAGAGAGACAGCCAGAGAGAGAGGGAACACAAGCAGGGGGAGTGGGAGAGGAAGAAGCAGGCTCCCAGCAGAGGAGCCTGATGTGGGACTCGATCCCAGAATGCCAGGATCACGCCCCGAGTCAAAGGCAGACGCTTAACGACTGCACCACCCAGGCGCCCCTAGGGGTCTGGGAATTTTTATTTTGAAAAGCCTTTGAATGAGTCCCCTCACTCCCACCCTCATTGAGAACCACTGAGAGAAACTGCCAGAGATGACTAGAGACCAGCAGCATTTTACAATAGAATGTTTGAGAAACATTCTATTGTATTGGATATGGCATTTGTAGTAAATAAGAGATGTTAGTTCTTTTAGAGTATAAGTTATGGTAGTGGAGTGAAATCGGTCTGAGATTGAGATACATGGAAATTAAAAGAGAATTTGGTATAGCATTTTGAATTATCTCACATGCCAGGTGATGGGATTTTGTATTTATTCTATAGGCATCTAGGAACCACTTGGAATTTTGGAGTAAGGATGTAGCATATCCCATTTGTTTATTAATTAACTTAATAAATGTTTACTCAGTACCTACTGAGTATGGCAGTGTGTGCTAGGCACAGGGTTACAATGATAACATAGTACAGAGAATGGAGTGGAAGTGGGAAAGTCTGGAAAACTCACTTAGACATTATTGAAATAGTCCTGGAATGAGCTACTGGGTAGAAAAAGAGGTAAATTAAGGAAGGAGAAGTGGGATGGAGAGGAGAATCTGGATTAGAGACAACCAGGAAATTAAATTCAGTGGGCCTGAAGAACTACTGAAATGCAGGGAGGGAGAGAAAAGGGGAACTAAAGAAGATGGTACGTTTCTAACTGAACACCCTGGAGAGACAATGGTGTTAAAGGAGTTAAGGAGAGAGATAAATATCAGTAATTTCTATTGTGAAACTCTCATATGAACCTAGCTTCCTAGATGATGGAGCTGATGTTCAACTGGTCTGTATCTGTATGACCAGGGTCTCTCAACTTTGATGATATTGACATTTTGAGCCAGATAATTCTTTATTTTGTGTATGGTGTGGGTAGAGGAGGGTTGTTCTGTGCATTGTAGGTTGGTTAGAAGCATCACTGACCTCTACTCAATAGATACCAGTAGCACTTCCCCAATCACAATAATAAAAAATGTCTCTGGGAATTGCCAAATATTCCCTGGGGGAAAAATCATCCTCAGTTTAGAACAACCATTGTTTGTCCATATCAATTGTTAAAATGTTAAAACACCTTAATGCTAGTTGGTAAATAGCCACCTCATACCTCTCAAATCTACTCCCCACTGCCCTGACTCCCTTAATACCTCCTTTGGCTCTTCTCACCATCAAATATTGCCTGACACAGGAGCAGGACTCTAGGACCTTGCTCCAGTGTCATGGGCCAGTGTCCATTCTGACTGATCATTGTCTTTGCTATATAGGTTATCAATATTTTTAATATTACTTTTGGACATCTTCAAAGATACCCAGTTTTTAAATATCTTCCTTTATTTCCATCTATGAATCCTAGCTTT
This sequence comes from Ursus arctos, assembly GCF_023065955.2. NCBI lineage: Eukaryota > Metazoa > Chordata > Mammalia > Carnivora > Ursidae > Ursus > Ursus arctos. The sequence continues at coordinate 53,252,480 of NC_079873.1, forward strand.
CTTAGCATTCCCAACCCCAGAAATTATCTTCCCTTGCACTAAGGTTAATGCATTCCAGATATTTGTAGAGGACCACATGGTCTATTCTCTGTGTCTTATCAAATGTGTCTGGAAAAACATAGATCCTTTAATCTTTTCCTGCCAATAGACCTTCCTACTTCTTCAATCATGTCTAAAGCTTCTCTCTGACTTCTATGCTTGTGTCCTCATCATTCAGAACCTCTGATGGCCCCACACTGACTCAGACATCCTAGGTGCTATCTCATCGAAGTCATGTAGTTCCATGACACCTTGTCTCTCAGAATACTCCTGGAAATAACTTTGGCTCCTTTCAATTACCTTACCATATTTCAAAACCATATCTAATATGAGAAAAGCTCATCTTCACACACATCCCAGTGCCACAGAGAACCACATGTTCACATGTCTGAGGCCAAAAATAATGTATGATGGTGGACAATGATAACATTTCCAGGAAGTGTTCCCAAAGGGACCAGTAAAGAGCTAGTTCCTCTTATCTTGCCTTGCCTGGAAGTGAACTGCAATTTGGTTTTCTTCTCAGTCTTCCATTCATTATATAGTCCCCAACACACACACACACACACACACACACACACACACACACACACACCCCACCCCTAAGATGTGTTTATTCTAATTGCTTATAATGTAAATGCATCCCTATTCAGGAATTTTCTTCACATTAGGATTTACCTAAGTATGTCTTAATTATTGTCACTTAAACTATAAGGACAGGTATCTAATATGTATGCTAGTCATTGTAGATCAACAGTAAGAACTCACTGTGTTCATGCATGTGAATCTTTAAAGATAAGGAGGAAGAAAGCATAGGTTCCACTAATATTCTACAACATGAACATAGTCAGAAAAAGTTTGAAAGGGAGAGGTTGTTACAGTCAAAAAAATACTGGTGGCCTGGTGTTTGTTGGTGCTTGTTTATGAGATTGGAAGATGAAGATTCAAAAACACATAGGATATGTAAATGCCATGGCATTGTTCCCAAATAAAAAAATTAAGAGTATGATGCAACCATAAAAATGGTTATGAAGAGCACATGAAACAGAAAAATGTTATGAGATATTGGCAAGTGAGAAAATAAGACAGGTATATGTAAAGTTTTATTTTGTTTTGTTTTGTTTTGTTTCATTTCTTAAATCTACACATACCAATGTGTCTCAAAAACCTAAGTCAAAATCCCAGCAATGTTAGCGTGAGAGTACTGGAACTGTGGGTAAATTTTCTTCTCCCTATGTAACCAATTTCAAATAGTTCTTATACTATTGTAATGATAAATTATGTTTAATTTGCAAATTTATAAAAGGGAATAAGAGCTCTTTCCAAAATGTATTCGGCAAATATTTATTGGGGTGCCTGGCTGGCTCAGTCAGTGGAGCATGCAACTCTTGATCTCAGGGTTGTAAGTTCAAGCCCCACATTAGGTGTAGATATTATTTAAAAATTTAAAAAAATCTTAAAAACACCAATATTTATTGGACATCTACAATATGTCATGTACTCTATTAGGCACAAGATCATAAGGAAGAAGAAATATCAAAATAGCCTATCAAGAGTAGTAAAAAAGTACCATTTTTTGAGGATCTTAAAGAATAAGGCATACAACTATCTGCTTAGTTGGTTTTGATTCAATCTGCTGGATTATATAACCTCTGACATTACTCCCTGTTGTTTGCATCTCCAAATGGTAGGATCTAACTTTAATAAACTAACACAGAAAAATAAGAAAGTTCTTTGGTTATCAGAGATGGTCAGAAACTTGAAATCAGTCAACAAGAGATCAATTTTTTTTCTCTTTCTATCCATAAAATATGAAAGTTGGAATAGGTGTCTGTAAAGGCCATCCAGCCCATGTCACGTCAGTCTCAAAGAACAAAAACAGAAACAAAGAACAGGAAGACCAAAGTTTATGAGAATAAGCCATAAAGGGAACAAAAATACATAGAACTTTGGGAATGAGGGTAAATCCACTGAGAGGTTGCTCAGATGACCTTTTTTTTTTTTTTTAAGTTTCTATTTAAATTCCAGTTAGTTAACATACAGTGTAATATTAGTTTCAGGTATACAATATAGTGATTCAACACTTCCGTACAACACCTGGTGCTCATCATAACAAGTGCAATCCTTAATCCCCATTACCTATATAACCCATCCCCCCACCTACCTCTCCCTAGTAACCATCAGTTTGTTCTCTATAGTTAAGAGTCGGTGTCATGGTTTGCCTTCCTATTTTTTTCTTTTTACTCATTTGTTTTTTTCTTAAATTCCACATATAAGTGAAGTCATATGGTATTTGTCTTTCTCTGACTGACTTATTTTGCTTAGCATAATACTCTTTAGCTCCACCATGTCATTGCAAGTGGTAAGATTTCATTCTTTTTTATGGCTGAATATATTATTATTAATAGCATTAATAATAATAGATATAGATATATAGATATATCACATCTTTATCCATTCATCAGTGGGTAGACACTTAGGCTATTTCTAAAATTCGGCCATTGTAGATAATGCTGCTATAAACATTGGGGTACAGTTATCCTTTTGAATTAGTGTTTTTGTATTCTTTGTGTAAATACCTAGTAGTCCAATTGCTGGGGCATAGGGTAGTTTTATTTTCAACTTTCTGAGGAACCTCCATACTGTTTTCCAAAGTGGCTGCACCAGTATACATTCCCAGAAACAGTGCACAAGTGTTCCTTTTTCTCCACATCCTCACCAACACCTGTTGTTTCTTGTGTTACTGATTTTAGCCATTCTGACTGGCATGAGGTGATATCTCATTGTAGATTTGTTTTGTTTTAAAGATTTTATTTATTTATTTGACAGAGAGACAGCCAGCAAGACAGGGAACACAAGCAGGGGGAGTGGGAGAGGAAGAAGCAGGCTCCCAGTGGAGCAGGAAGCCCGATGCGGGGCTCGATCCCAGAATGCTGGGATCATGCCCCGGGCCGAAGGCAGATGCTTACTGATTGAGCCACCCAGGCGCCCCTCTCATTGTACTTTTGATTTGTTTCCTTGATGATGAGTGATGTTGAGCATCTTTTCATGTGTCTATTGGTCATCTGGGTGTCTTCTTTGGAAAAATGTCTATTCATGTCTCCTGCCCATTTTTAAATTAGATTGTTGTATACAATTAATGAATCATTAAATTCTACCTCTGAGTGTAATAATACAATATATGTTAAATTGAATTTAAATAAAAATTAAAACAATAAATGAAATGAAATCTTAAAAAAATAAATTAGATTATTCATTTTTGGAGTGTTGAGTTTTGTAAGTTCTTTTTATATTTTGGATACTAACCCTTTATCAGATATGTCATTTGTAAGTATCTTTTCCCATTCAGTAGGTTGCTTTTTAGTTTTGTTGCCAACAGATGCAGAAAAAACATTTGACAAAGTCCAACATCCATTCATGATAAAAACCCTCAACAAAGTAGGTTTAGGGAGAACATACCTCAACATAGTAAAAGAAATTTATTTAAAAAACCCACAGCTAATATCATCCTCAATGGGGAAAGACTGATTTTCCTCTACAGTCAGGAATAAAACAGGGATATCCATTTTCAGTACTGTTATTAGCATAGAACTGGAATTCCTAGCCACAGCAATGAAACAAACAAACAAAAAATAATAAAAGACATACAAATCAGCAAGGAAGAAGTATACCTTTCACTATTTGCAGATGACATGATATTCTAGATAGAAAACCCAAAAAACCTCTACTGAAAAATTGCTAAAACTGATACACAAATTCAGTAAAGTTGCAGGAAACAAAATCTACTCACAGAAGACCTTTAAGATATGAGATTTTATGGTCTTCCTTGGGTTGATTAAACTGGAGGTTTTGATAATGTTGTAGGATGAGGAATACCCTCTGTTCTCTACTAAGCTTTATGGCTGAACTTGCTGAATTTCTCAAGTCTTAAGGTCTCCTGGATGACCTCTTTGACTAGCAGATCTCATAGAAGCATAAAATAATACAGTAGCAATAACAGCTATTAGTTGTTCTTAATGCACTAGGAACAATACTATATATTATATCATCAGACTAAATAACATTTTTCTAGAACCTTAGAGCTGAACCTTTTGCCTGGAACACCTTCTTCTCCTTCTCTTGCTAACTCCTATTCACTGTATAAAATTTGTCTTAGGCATCATCTTTTCCATTGAGGCTTCCTTAATCCTACCTATGCTGTTTAGGGCCCCTCTAGTCTTTTTACATATTTCTGTTATAGCACTAATCCCCATGTCTTGTCATTATTGGTTTGTTTATCTAACCCACTAGATCTTAAATTTTTATGGATAATGAATATGTCTTATTTATTTTATTATTTTTCATTAGTTTCAGAGGTAGAATTTAGCAATTCATCAGTTGTATTAACACTCAGTGCTCATTACATCAAGTGCCCTATTAATGCCCATTACCCAACTATGCTTTTCCCTACCCACATCCCCTCCAGCAAACGTCAGTTTGTTTCCTAGAGTTCAGTATATGTTTTGGTTGGCCTCCTCTCAATTTTCATCTTATTTTATTTCCTTCCCTTACCCTATGTTCACCCGTTTTCTTTCTCGAATTCCACCTTATGAGTGAAATCATATGGTACTTGTCTTTCTCTGACTTATTTCGCTTAGCATAATACCCTCTAGCTCCATCCACATTGTTGAAAATGGCAATATTTCATTCTTTTTGGCTGAGTAATATTTCATGGTAGATATCTATATCTATATATGTATATATAGATATCTATATCTATATACGTATATAGATATAGATATAGATATAGATGATATAGATATAGATATAGATATAGATATAGATATAGATATAGATATAGATATCTTCTTTACCATTCATCTTCTTTATCTGTTCATCTGCCAATGGACTTCTGGGCTCTTTCCATATTTGGCTACTGTGGACATTGCTGCTGTAAACACTGGGGTGCACGTGCTCCTTCAAATCATTATGTTTGTATCCTTTGGATAAATACCTGGTGGTGCAATTGCTGGATCATAGGATAGCTCTATTTTCAATTTTTTGAGGAACTTCCATACTGTTTTCCACAGTGGCTGCACCAGTTTGCATTCCCACTAACAGTGCAAGTGGGTTCCCCTTTCTCCACATTCTCACCGACATCTGATGTTTCCTGAGTTGTTAATTTTAGCCATTCTGAATGGCATGGGGTGATATCTTATTGTGGTTTTGATTTGTATTTCCCTGATGATGAGTGATGTTGAGCATTTTTTCAGGTGACTGTATGTCTTCTTTGGAGAAATGTCTGTTCATGTCTTCTGCCCATTTCTTGACTGGATTTTTTTGTTTCTTGAGTGTTGAGTTTGATAAGTTCTTTATAGATTTTGGATACTAGCCCTTTATCTGATAAGACATTTGTAATATCTTCTCCCATTCCTTAGGTTGCCTATTAGTTTTGTTGACTGTTTCCTTTGCTGTGCAAAAGCTTTTGATACTGTTGATGTCCCAATAATTCATTTTTACTTTTAAAGAGCCTAACACAGACGTGTCAGTAAACATTTTTTACAAGATAGAGTATAACAAATATGTACATAAATACACAAATAGTTAATAGAGCTTCATGTTATATTTATAATTACTCCTTAGTAAAAGTAACAAACATTATATTTTGCTAGCACATTGAATCTCAAACTTCTTGGAGCATCTGAGCACTTGAGGGTACTTGTTAAATGGACAGATTCTTGGCCCCTTTTGACCTGGGCCATTGAGGCATGTTACCCTAACATCAGATGAATCCCCAGCTCTCATTGCCAATCTGTATTCTATTCAGAATAATATGAGGCAATGAGGATGAGACAAAAGACTGATTCTGGTTCCACTTAGACAAGTTAAGGTAGGGGTGGGGAAAGACCATCTTGGAGATGGGAGCTCATCATGAAAACTGATATTTGGATTAACTACTACCTGGCAAGGAATTCCTCATACTCCCAATCGACTGTCATCTATTATCAGGAATAGACAAGCTGGAAGAATTGCCTCATCATCTTCAGAGAATTGCAAGATTTCAGAGAATGAAGAAGCCTCAGTAATCATCTTTTCCCTTTTACAGGTGGGGAAATTGAGGCACCAAATAGGCAAAGAATTTGTCTAAGTTTGCATAGTAACTAAGTGGTAAGTCTGGTACTAAAGACGAGGATTCCTAACTCCTATACCAACTGTAATTTCTGCTAGAAAATAATGAGTCTAATTGTGAATTCCTATGTATTGTAACACCATGGTAAGAGAAATCTTTTAAGATGATGAGTAGAGTATACTTTCTGATACCTTTCAAACCAATCACACAGGAAGAAGGCTACTTTCACAGAAGTGGTCTACCATAGTGGAAATAGTCTAGGCATTGGATCAGAGACCCAAGTTCAAATGTTGTGTCTACTACTTAATAGCTATGTAAATGTGGATGTGTTACTTACTCTTTCCAAGCCTTGGTTTCTTAACTTATGAAATGGTTCTAATAATAACTTTCTCTCAGTGTTAATCTAAGGATTAAATAAGAATGTTCATAAAGCACTTAGCATAGTTCCTCATACATTTTAAGTACTCAACAAATGGTATCTGTCGTTATTACATACCAGACATGGCTTATTCTGCCTATGTAAATCAAATAGGAGTTTTAGTATGGTGGAATCCTGGTTACTGGGGAAAAAATGACAACTTTTCTCTCCACTACTGTATTCTGCTTAGGAAGAGAAAGACAACCCAAGTTATTCTTAGGCCAAACCAATGGCGCATCTTTCTGCTACTAAAGAACACATCTCCTCCTCAGAGAACTGGAAAAACTGAAGAGTTGGAAGTAAGTCTCCGGGATATAGATATAGATATAGATATAGATATAGATATAGATATAGATATAGATATAGATATACTGAGGAAAAGGTCAACGGTGGCATTATAACAGCATTATATCAGTATAAATATCTAGGAGGCAGTGACATGTTCTTCACCAAGTCAGCTGGAATGGGAAAAAAGTCAGTAAGGACACTGTAAAGAACAGAGCAATGAATTGGCTCAGAAAACCTGGGTTTGAGACTTGGAGCTGTCACATACAAGCCGTGTAATTTTTGTTAAGTTACTTTATCCCAAAGAACCTCATTTAGTTCATTATTCAAACGTGGAGACTGGACAACATAGCAATAATAATCAATTACATCTGTGTAGTAATTTATTGCGAAGCCTCCAATATAATACTAACACCTCCTTCTAGATCTAACTTTCTAAAATCATCAAAAGAAGTGACACTAAATGAGAGTAGGAGGAATTTAGACATAGCAAGGAAGGTATCCAAAGTGTGGAGGTTTGCATTTCCCTGATAATGAGCGATGTTGACCATCTTTTCATGTGTATGTTGGCCATCTGGATGTGTTCTTTGGAGAAGTGTCTGTTCATTTCTCCTGCAATTTTTTAATTGGATTATTTGCTTTTGAGTGTTAAGTTGTATAAATTCTTTTTTTATAATTTTTTTATTATATTATGTTAGTCACCATACAGTACATCACTGGTTTCTGATGTAAAGTTCGATGATTCATCAGTTGCGTACAACACCCAGTGCACCATGCAATACGTGCCCTCCTTACTACCCATCACCAGTCTATCCCATTCCCCCACCCCCTCCCCTCTGAAGCCCTCAGTTTGTTTCTCAGAGTCCATAGTCTCTCATGCTTCATTCCCCCTTCTGATTACCCCCCCCTTCTTCATCCCTTTCTTCCCCCACCTATCCTCCTAGTTCTTATGTTCCATAGATGAGAGAAATCATCCGGTGGAAAAAAGACAGTCTCTTCAATAAATGGTGCTGGGAAAATTGGACAGCTACATGCAAAGGAATGAAACTTGACCACTCTCTCACACCATACACAAAGATAAACTCCAAATGGATGAAAAGACCTCGATGTGAGACAGGAATCCATCAAAATCCTAGAGGAGAACATAGGCAGCACCCTCTGTGACATCGGCCAAAGCAACCTTTTTCATGACACATCTCCAAAGGCAAGAGAAACAAAAGATAAAATGAAGTTGTGTGACTTCATCAAGATAAAAAGCTTCTGCACAGCCAAGGAAACAGTCAAAAAAACTAAGTTGTATAAATTCTTTAAATGTTTTGGACACTAGTCTTTTATTGGATATGTCATTTGCAATTATTTTCTCCCATTCTGTAGTTGTCTTTTTAGTTTTGTTGATTGTTTCCTTCATTGTGCAGAACCTTTTTATTTTTATATTATCCCAGTAGTTTATTTTTGCTTTTATTTCCCTTGCCTCAGGAGACATCCAGAAAAATGTTGCTACAGCCAATGTCTGTGCTTTCTTCTAGGATTGTATGGTTTCAGGTCTCACATTTAGGTCTTTAATCTATTTTTGAATTTATTTTTGTGTATGGTGTAAGAACGTGGTCTAGTTTCATCCTTTTGCATGTTGCTGTCCAAGTTTCCCAACACCATTTGTTGAAAATACTGTCCTTTTTCCCATTAGATAGTCTTTACTACTTTGTCTAAGATAATTGACTATATAGTTGTGCGTTCATTTCTGGGTTTTCTATTCTGTTCTATTGATCTATGCGTCTATTTTTGTGCCTGAACCATACTGTTTTGATCTCTTCAGCTTTGTAATACAGCTTGAAGTCTAGAATTGTGATACCTCCAGTTTTGCTTTTCTTTTTCAAGATCGCTTTGGCTATTTGGGGTGTTTTGTGGTTCTATACAAATTTCAGGATGGTTTGTTTTAGTTCTGTGAAAAATGTTATTGGCATTTTAATAGGGATTGTATTAAATTTGTGGATTCCTTTGGGCAGTATAGACATTTTAACAATGTTTGCTCTTCCAATCCATGAGCATGGAATGCCTTTCCCCTTCTTTGTGTCTTCCTCAATTTTATCATCAGTATTTTATAGTTTTCAGAGTACAAGTCTTTCATCTCTTTGGTTAGGTTTATTATTCTGTATCTTACTATTTGGGAAACAATTGTAAATGGGATTGTTTTCTTAATTTATCTTTCTGCTGCTTCATTATCAGTGTGTAGAAATGCAATGGATTTCTGCACATTGATTTTGTATCCTGCGTCTTTACTGAATCATTTACCAGTTTTAGTAGATTTTGGTGGAGTTGTTAGTGTTTCTATTTGAGAATCATATCATTGGCAAATAGTGAAAATTGTTTTTATTCTTTATCAATTGGATACTGTCTATTTATTTTTGTTGTCTAATTTTATTGGGTTAATCAGAGATTAATGAGGGTTGTGGAATCCCTTTCCTGAAGAATCTTTACCAACAGATGGATTTAAGTCTAAATAGTCAAGTGGAATCATGATCTGAGACAAGGGGTAGAAAAATTAGTCTAGCATATTTTTCTGGTGAAAAGACTCCATGATTCCAAAATTGTCCTCAAAGTTTAAGGTACTAAGGCCCAAGGACTGAGAGGAAAGTGATGGCCAAGAGTGAGAAGTCCCTTTGCCTTTGAGTTAAAGCAAGTAAGCAAGATGACCTGAGACATGTCATTTCCTAAATACTATATTATGTCATCCTCTGAGGCCTGGCCACCACCATAGAAAATTTCAGCAAGACACTGACCCTCAGGCCTTCCCCAAAAGGTAATAAGAGACACCATCTCAACAGACATGAACTCAGTCCCCTTGAGATTCATGATATAGTTAGTTTTGAGCAACCTTCCCCTCACACACACTTTTGTCTTTCTCAACCTTTCATTCTCTGAATGATGCAGCTTGAGGAATGAGAAAAGAAGCTGAAGGAGCCAGCAGAACTTGAGCACCAGAACTAGGCCATGTCTCAGAGGACTGCTGCAGGAGACCCTTTCCATCCATCTATGACCTGGACTTGGAGGGCACACTGAGCATTAGTGGGACTAGGAACCCAAAATATAATCCAAAATCTAGGCCACATTTCCTTTCTTCCTCACTAACCTGACTGCTTTCCACTTGCTTGTTTATGGTTCTATCGAGAGACCAGGGAAGCAGCAAAAGATAAATGAAAAGATGTGTTCATGTTGGGTTCAGCATTCCTGGAAATGCTTTCAGCAAAGTATGCCAGAGAAACATTCCAGAGCTGCAACCCAAGCCTGACATGGAAGTCTAGAGAGAAAAAAGGGAGCCAACTCAAACTGGGATTTCACTCCTCTGTTTTCTCATTCTAAATGTACTTACAGTCCCAAACTTTCAGTATTGGCAGAAGGATACAATAAAACAAATGCAAATAAAATTCTTACCCTGGTGCATGGTGAGGACTCAACAAATGCTTATTCTCTCCCCTACTCATGGAACCTAGGTAAACATTCTGCATACCTTCCATGAAAGCAAAGAAAGTGGTATATTTGCTACAGCACCAGAGTTAGAGTCAGAAGGTCTTGGAATCATGACTAGAACAGTGCCTGGTACCTAATAGGTGTTCAATAAATATATGTGGGCTAACTGACTGACTTAGGTTCTGCTGTTAACTTATTGTGTGACCTTGGGCAAGTCATTTACCCTCTCTGGGCCTCAAATTTCCTAACTGTAAAATGATGACAATAATCCATGCCAAGCCTACCCCACAAAACTTTTGAGGATTACATGAGAAAATGGATATGGAAATGCTATGTACCTGTTACAGGTAATTATTGTATTTAGAGTCTAGGTCATAGAAATTCCCTAAAAGAGAGTATAAACTTTAAATCTACTAGCATAGCTAGTGTTATATGGAGGGAGAGTAGGAGGAAGGAAGAGCCAGGAAAAGCTAGTCAATGACAATCTGAAGTTCTCAGTTTATCAGTTTTATTCAAAAGGTGATGGAGGAGACCTGAACCTTATTAGGGATTAAAAGTACCCCAAAACAAAGATATGTTATCTTCCTGTCTCCTGAGGGGTTTTACTCAAACCTGAGGATCAGTGTAGCACAGTGGTGATGGGACATATTCTGGAACCAGACATCCTAAATTGAATCTAGGTCCTGTCACATAATGTATGTGTGACCCTGAGCAAGTCACCTGACCTCTCTGTGGCTTAGTTTCTTTATCTGAAAGTGCAAGTGATAATAACAGTACTTAACCCATAGACTGTTACAAGGCTTAAAAGAGTGAAGACATGGAAGTATGTTAAGACTGTGTCTGTCACAGAGTAAGCACTATAGAAATTTAGTGTTGGCTATTATTGGTATTATGTAAGCAGTGTCATCCTTTCAAGGAGTGTGCTATAGGAATGCTGACCTTTTCATGGCTTCTGCTTTTCTGACCCCTTGAAAGCCCTTTTAATGAGCGCTGGTCCACAAAGTTCAAGTCCTCCAACTCTGTAATGGTTTTCTACACCACTATTTGTTTGCAGCTATAAAACAAAACAAAATTAAAAAAAAAATAAACCATCCACTCTTTCCTGACTTTCCCCTTCTCTTCTTCCCTGAATTAACATCAAAGTTAGTATTCAATGCAACTACCAAGGCAAACTTGGGAGGCTGTGAAACACCAACCAGTCCATATTTGATAAAAAAAAATTACTAAAAATGCCATCAAGACCACACTAAAGAAAACATTCCACAACTTGCCAATTTTATTGCTCTTTTTCCTAACTGGAAAAGCTCTCTTTTTTCTGCCTGTTCTCAAAAAAAAAATGCCAAAAAATTTTAAAAATTCAGTAAGCATGTCAAATGTTCTAATGAATACTGAAGTGTGACATCCATTGTCTTAGGAATATAATTCCTGCTAACTTTCCCAAGGAGTGACTAATGAAGATCAAGTGGAAATTCAATCATTTATTGATGTATGAAATATTTACTAATAACATAAAAACTAGGCTCTGTCAGATTAAGAAGGCATAGTTTCACTCTCAAGAGGCTTATGGTCTAAGTGAGTAAGTAAAATAATGGCCATATAGTGGGATAAGTGGGACAGAGGTTTGCACAAAGACAAAGGTGAACTAACCCTACATAGATGGGAATAGGTAATGACTCCTGGAGCAAGATGCCTGAGATTCTCCTACAGAATTAGTAGAAGAGAAGCAAGACATATAGAAGAAAGTATCCCAGGCAGAGGGATTTTCTGTAAAGTTCTAGAAATGTTAGTGTGCTCAGGTAATGCACTGTGCCTGGAACATCAACAACAACTGGTAGCAATTATTACTATCATTACTACTATTACCATATTGCCAGTGGCAGAAAGAGCAGTAGCCATCACTATGCAAATGATAATTATTCTGTTAAATGTAGCAATTAGAAGTATGGAGGAGAGCTAAATTACCATACCTATCAACTCTGTTAACCCATGCACTCTGTATGCATCCTCACTCTAATTTTGAAGTATTCCCTATCTCAAAACAATTTTGCCCCAATTTCCTTTTAGTAAGCATTTCAGATATATTTCTTCAAACTCCACATGCCCTGCCTGTCTCCCACCTCAGATTCACCCCCCACAGTAAAGAATTACTGAGAGCACAGTACTATGTTTGGAGAAAATAGAAATGGGCTCCTGATATTGGACCAGGGATAAGGAATTATCATTCTAATTCTGGTGCTCCTGGGAAAATCTCTTATCCTCCTTGGGCCTCAGTTTCCCCATCCATAAATGGGGGTTGGGGTCTACCACATGATGTCCTATGTTCTTTACACCACTGCCATTTAGTGAGGATCCCTCTTCTTCCTCTAACATGGTGAATGACCAAGAGTAACAACTGCAAGTATAGAAGGGTGTGATATATGTATCTGTGCTGATTAAGAATGGTGTCAGTCCCAGACTGGGCTGTGCTTGGGAATCTCCAGCGAAGCCCAGGCTGTTTGGCATTGATGATTCAGTGACCTCCATACCACAAAGGGCTTCCTACAGCAAACCCAGAGAAGGGAAGAAGATAGGATGCCTATCTCTGGGCAGATCCTTCAGCTTCTAGCCCACCAGAAGTCAGGTGCTTGGGCCTAACAGAAAAACTCAAAGGGAATCCACAAATCAGTACAGAAATCTTGACTGTACACACCAGAAATGCAAGAGCACAGAGGAATGAATACTACTAAATACTGTGCTAAGTTCTTCAAAGATACTCAAGTATGACTACCTTTATTCATAGATCAGACTTAGGAGAGCTGCATTTGTTTGTTTATTCAATGGATATTTATTCAACATCTGCTATGATCCAGGCTCTGTTTTGAGTACTAAAATATCACAATGAACCTGAAAGTAATAACACTGTATGTAAACTATACTGGAATTAAAATATAAATACTTAAGACAAAATAAATAATAACCAAAAAAATTTTTAAATAACAGGGAATAACTCATTAAAGTCCCTGCAGTCACAAACATACAGCAGAAACAGAAAATAAATAACTAAACATAAGCAAATAACAAAATATCAAATAGCAATAAATGCTATAGAGAAAACAATGAAGTAATGAATATGAATTAATTGGATAGAGACCACAGGTAGCTTAGATAGTTTTTTTGGGAAATGCCTCTCTATGGAGAGAATGTTGAAGCTGAGACCTGAAAATAGAAGACAAAACCAGTCATGTTAAAGAGTTCCAGAAAAAGGGAATTTTATTCAAAGACCCCAAGATTAGAATGAACTATTTAAAGAATAGAAAGAACAACACTGTCTAGAGTTATCACCAAAGCAGAGGGTGTTATGAAATGAAGCCAGAGAGGCCTAGGCCACATAAGACCTTGTAGGCTAATATAAAGACCATGGATTTTATTCGAAAGCAATGGGAAAAAGATGCTGTAAGGTTTTAAACACAGAAGTGTTAGGTTCTGAATTCTATTTATGAGAAGTCACACAGAAAGCAAGTAGAAGAGCCTAGAATTCAAACTCATATCTGTCTGTATTTAAACATTCCCAGGCCCTGTCTCACAAGGGCACTGCACCCCCCATACCATGCCCTACTGGAGGGCCTCAAGCAAAATGATTTGTAGACAAAAGATTGGAGGAACAAACAGACTCTTGTCACCTAGATTGGGAAGACTTCTTGGACTGTGTATGTATGTGTTTGTGTATCAAGGGGGTGAGGGAGGAATGTAAAGAGGTTATTAACCTTTAGGCCAGTTTGAGAGGCCATAATCAGGCTTCAAATTCCAGCTCTGCCAATCATTAACTATATGACCTTGAGTAAGTCCCTTGACCTCTGTGAACTTCAACTCAGTTTTATCAGCAGTTAAATGGAAATAATGCCTACCTCTATGTCAAAGTGTTCTGAGGGCCATATGAGAAAATGTTTGATAAATAATTCCAGTGCAGAGTTTTGTACACAATAGCTGTGTAGTGTGTATTGTTTTATTAGATTGAAAAGCTATATAAGGAAGAAAAAGAGATGAGACTAAAAGAGAAGCAATAGACCAGTGAGTGTGCTTTCATTCTCAGAGCCAATCAGGTCAAGCCTCTTGCTCATAAGCCATGGGACAAGATTTTTCAACATTAATCTTTCTATAACAGTTGATGCACTAGGATAGGGTATTGAGCTCTCTTGCATAGGGTAAAAGTTCCTCCCAGACCATTTTTCTGCATGTTACAAGTCTTGCACAGCAGTATCTTTACCTGGTTTTTAATGACAAAGATTCAGAGACTGAGTTGGATCCAAATACTTGGGTTACAATGCAGGTTATGGTGACCTCAGGTAATAAGAGTTACCATTTCCTGAATATTTTCTCCAAGCCAAGTTCTTTACATCCATTATTATTATTTCACTTAATTCTTACAATAACTCTAAAGGAGATAAGGCAATTATTTCCATTCAACATATAAGAAAGCTGAAAAGAAAAGTGACTTGCCTAAGGTCACTCATCTAGCAGGTAGCAGGGCTGGAGTTTGAACTCTGCTTAGTTCCAAGGTGTGTGTGTGTGTGTGTGTGTGTGTGTGTGTGTGTGTGTATATATATATATATATACTTTTTTTTTTTAATTCAGACCACATTACACTCTTCCTTCCATTTGGGCTTCTAAGTGTGTGACCTTAGACAAGTAGCTCTACCTCTCTAAATACCAATTCCCTAACCTCAAAACTGGAGATAGTAATTTATAGCTCACAATATTATTATGAAGACTGGCAAAAATATGCAGAATATGCATAAAGTGTTTCAGTACAGTAAGTACTCAGAAAATTTTACCTCTATCGTTAGCTTATTGTTAAATTTTAATGATATGGTTTGAACAGCCATGGTCACAGTTTCATTTCCCCACTTACAATGCCAGATAGGAGGCCTAGCAGAATCTTCTAATCCCCACACTTTCTTTCTGGGTAAGAGATTGCAAGGTTATCTCCGGATCAGCTGGATCATCGAGCAGCAATTCCTGGAAAATCTAGAGTTGTAACAGAGAAAAAGCCAGTACCCCCGCCTAGCAAAGTAGGTCATGAAGAAGGCTAAGAAGCATGGGCCTGGGCGTGGCTTGCAACCTGGCTGTGGACTGCCTTATGAGGATTACCCTAATGATACAAGCTTCCTTGCAGCACACAGTTAGCCGAAAGCAAAATCAGCTTTCTCCCAAATTCATCAAAGGATTTCTGGAAGGACAAGTGAGTGGCAGAGGGTGGGGACCCATTTAGTGGTTGTCTATTATCAGCCAATGTATAAGCAACCTAGACTACATGGCATGCTTCTGGGATGAACAGGCCTCATATTTGGAAGAAACTGTGGCCTGCTCTGATCCTACTTCACTGCACTACTAAAGAAAGCAACGTAAGCAGCAAGTAATAACTGAAGAGAGGGAAAGCAGAGAATGGGGGATATCTAAAAGGGATATTCAAAATCACCTAGGCTGGGGCATCTGAGTGGCTCAGTTGGCTAAGTGTCTGCCTTTGGGTCAGGTCATGATCCCAGGGTCCTGGGAACCAGCCCCACCTTGGGCTCCCTGTTGAGCAGGGGAGTCTGATTCTCCCTCCCATCCCAGTTCTTGCTTGCTCATGCTCACTCATGCTCATTGTTGCTATCTCTCTTTCTCTTTCTCAAATAAATAAATAAATAAATAAAATCTTTTAAAAAAATCACTTAGGCTGAGGGGCCCCAAACCTAACTGCACAAGAGAAAAAGGGGTCCACTCAAAACCACAGGATATGGGAATTGGAATTTCTTGAAAGCTAACCAGTTGATTAGGATATCAGTTAGGTTTGGGAGCCACTGAGATAATCCTGAGGTTTTCACTATCACCCCAAAAAATTAGAGGTAAAAAACTTTCTTCTAATAAACTTTCTTTTTGGTAGCTTTATAATATGTATTTTTCTTATATGTTTGTACATGTATTCAATTATTTTTTTTTCTTATCTCTCAGTAAAATTTTGTGGTTTTCTTCACTTGGATTGAACACCAATCTTGTGAAGGTT
This sequence comes from Ursus arctos, assembly GCF_023065955.2. Classification (NCBI taxonomy): domain Eukaryota; kingdom Metazoa; phylum Chordata; class Mammalia; order Carnivora; family Ursidae; genus Ursus; species Ursus arctos. Next base: position 53,268,815 of record NC_079873.1, read on the forward strand.
ATTCCTTCATATCTTCTATTTTTTCCCCAGCTTTACTGAGGTATATTTGACAAATAAAAGTTGTATATATTTAAGGTGTATATAATGTTTTGATATGCATATACAATACAAAATGACCAATGCAATCAAGATAATTAACATACCCATCACCTCACATAGTTATGATATTTTTGTGTGCATGGTGAAAAGACTTAAGATCAACTCCCTAAGCAAGTATCAAATATACAATACAGTGTTAACGATAATCACCACAATGTACATTAGATCTTCAGAATTTATCCCACATAACTCAACCTTTGTACCTTTTGATATCAACTTTCCCCCATTTCTTCCATTCCCCAATCCCTGGCAACTACCATTCCACTTTCTGTTTTTATGAGTTTGATTTTTTTAGATTCCATATGTAAGTGAAACCATGCAGTATTTGTCTTTCTGTGTCTGGCTTATTGCACTTAGCATGGTGTTCCCCAGGTTCAACCTTATTGTCTCAAATGGCAACTCAATAGCAAATCAATCAACCAATCAATAACCCAATTAAAGTGAAATTAGTACATCAATACAAATTTCCCAAAAGAGGTCATACAAATGGCCAACAGGTATATGAAAGGTGCTCAACATCACTCACTAATCATCAGAGAAATGTAAACAAAAACCACAATGAGATATCACTTGCTATCTGTTAAGATGACTATTATATAATAAAATTTTAAAAAGCAGCAAGAAACAAACTGAAGGTTGCTGGAGGGTAAGTGGGTGGGGGATGGGGTAAGTGGGTCATAGGCATTGAGGAGGGCACTTAATGCAAAGAACACTGGGTGTTATATGCAACTGATAAATCACTAAACTCTGCCTCTGAAAGTAATAATATGTTATATGTTAATTAAACTGAATTTTAAATAATTTTTTATTTTTTAAAAGATTTTATTTATTTATTTGACAGAGAGAGAGACAGCCAGTGAGAGAGGGAACACAAGCAGGGGGAGTGGGAGAGGAAGAAGCAGGCTCCCAGTGGAGCAGGGAGCCCTATGCGGAGCTTGATCCCAGGACCCTGGGATCATGCCCTGAGCCGAAGGCAGACGCTTAAGGACTGAGCCACCCAGGGGCTCCTAAATAACTTTTTAAAAGCAACAAGAGATAACAGTTGTTGGCAAGGATGTGAAGAAAATGGTATCCTATGCACTGAGAATGTAAGTCAGTATAGCCACTATGGAAAACAGTGTGAATGTTTCTAAAAAATTAGAAATAGAAATACCCACAAGTTCATTTTATCTTTTGTTTCTCTTGCCTTTGGAGATGTGTCATGAAAAAGGTTGCTCTGGCCAATGTCGTAGAGGCTGCTGCATATGTTCTCCTCTAGGATTTTGATGGATTCCTCTCTCACATCAAGGTCTTTCACTCACTTGGAGTTTATCTTTGTGTATGGTGTGAGAGAGTGGTCAAGTTTCATTCTTTTGCATGTAGCTGTCCAATTTTCCCAGCACCATTTATTGAAGAGACTGTCTTTTTCCCACCGGATGTTTTTTCCTGCTTTATAAAATATTAGTTGCCCAAAGAGCCGAGGGTCCATTTCTGGGTTCTCTATTCTGTTCCATTGGTCTATGTGTCTGTTTTTGTGCCAGTACCATGCTGTCTTTGTGATCACAGCTTTGTAGTACAGCTCGAAATCCGGCATTGTGATGCCCCCAGCTTTGTGTTTCCTTTCCAACAGTTCCTTGGCGATTCAGGGCCTTTTCTGGTTCCATACAAATTTAAGGACTATTTGATAAAATGAACTTGTGGGACTTCATCAAGACAAAAAGCTTCTGCACGGCCAAGGAAACAGTCAAAAAAACTAAGAGGCAGCCCGCAGAATGGGAGAATAAATTTCAAATGACGCTACAGATAAAAGACTGGTATCCAAGATTTACAAAGAACTTCTCAAACTCAATATGTGAGAAACAAATAAACAAATCATAAAATGGGCAGAAGATATGAACAGACACTTTTCCAATGATGACATACAAATGGCTAACAGACACATGCAAAAATGTTCAAAATCATTAGCCATCAGGGAAATTCAAATCAAAACCACACTAAGATACCACCTTACACCAGTTAGAATGGCAAAAATTGACAAGGCAAGAAACAACAATTGCTGGAGAGGATGTGGAGAAAGGGGATCCCTCCTACATTATTGGTGGGAATGCAAGTTGGTACAGCCACTCTGGAAAACAGTGTGGAGGTCCCTTCAAAAGTTAAAAATTGAGCTACCCTCTGATTCAGCAATTGCACTATTGGGTATTTACCCCAAAGATACAGACGTAGTGAAGAGAAGGGCCATATGCATCCCAATGTTCATAGCAGCAATGTCCACAATAGCTAAATCGTGGAAGGAGCCAAGATCCCCTTCAACAGATGACTGGGTTAAGAAGATGTGGTCCATCTATACAATGGAATATTACTCAGGTATCAAAAAGAACGATTTCTCAACATTTACTGCAACATGGACGGCACTGGACGAGATAATGCTAGGTGAAATAAGTCAGGCAGAGAAAGACAATTATCATATGTTTTCTCTCATCTATGGAACATAAGAACTAGGAAGATCAGTAGGAGAAGAAAGGGATAAAGAAGGGGGGGGTAATCAGAAGGGGGAATGAAGCATGAGAGACTATGGACTCTGAGAAACAAACTGAGGGCTTCAGAAGGGAGGGGGTGAGGGAATGGGATGGACTGGTGATGGGTAGTGAGGAGGGCACATGATGGGTAGTGAGGAGGGCACATGTTGCATGGTGCACTGGGTATTATACGCAACTAATGAAGCATCGAGCTTTACATCGGAAACGAGGGATGTACTATATGGTGACTAACATAATATAATAAAAAAACATTAAAAAAAAGAAATAGAAATACCATATGATCCAGAAATACCACTTCTGGGTATATATCCAAAGGAAATGAAATCAGTATTTTAAGGAGATATCACCTTCTCATGTTTTGTTGCAACGCTATTCATAGTAGCCAAGATATGAAAGCAATGTTATTAACGGAGGAAGGATTAACATTTATAACAAGCATAGAGAGTCTAGGAATTATAAAAGAAAAAGTACAAATAGTGGAAAAAAACAGTGCACAGAACAAATACAATGGCCAATAAATATATGAGAAGAACCTCAAGTGCACTAGTAATCAAGAAAATGCAAATAAAATCAACTATGAGATATCATTTTTAATGCATCATATTGGGAAAGATTTTAAAGAATTATATTATCCAGCATTGGTGAAGTTATAAGAAAACCCATTGATAAAAGCATAAATTGGTGCACTTATTTTGGGATGTCAATTTGGAAGAATGACAAAATGTGAATGATTATGTCGTGTTATTTTTCCTCTTGAAATTTGTTTTATGGAAGTATTTCCACATGTGCACAAAGACATGTCCTAGGATATTCCTTGTAATATTGTCATTGTAAAATATTTGAAGCAACTTAAAAATCAGTCAACTGAGAGCTTATTAGGTACATTATGGTACTGTTAGATAATGGAATATAATGTAGCCTTACACAAGAGTGAAGCAGCTCAATATGCACAGAGGCAACAATTTGTCTGATGAGTAAAGAAGAGAACTGCAGAATAACATAAAGAGTATGAGTCTACTTAAATGAAAATATATATAGCTGGCTTCCCCACTCCAATACCTGGGAGCTCTGCCACTCTCAAGCAGCTCAGGTCTTCCTGTGACCGTGAGACCTGAGACCACCCTGTCCCCACGAGGGTTGCATCCCTGCAACTAGCTGCCTGAGCAACGTCCCACACCGGAGCAGACTTCTAAAAGTTCCAATTTTGTGCTTTGTTGCTATCATTTGCTGGTAACCAGTTGATGGACAGTCCCTCCCCTTGCAGTCTATCTTGCCATATATCACCTTGGATTCACTTCTCTGCACCTCCTACCATGTAGAAAATGGTCATTTTTCTATTCATAGAGTTGCAGCTATTCTTTTCTTTGATCTCCGGTTGAGTTCACAGGTGTTCAGAATGATTTGTTAGCTATCTAGCTGAATTCCTGGGATCAGACAAAACTAAGGGCTCCTACTCCTCTGCCATCTTGGACTCCTCTAGGATTCAACAGTACATTAAAAGAATTATTCACCATGACCAGGTGGGGTTAATTCCTGGGATGCAACGGTGGTTCAACATCCACCAATCAATCAGCGTGATAGATCACATTAACAAAAGAAGAAACAAGAACCATATGATCCTCTCAATTGATGCAGAAAAAGCATTTGACAAAATACAGCATTCTTTACTAATTAAAACTCTTCAAAATATAGGGATAGAGGAATATACCTCAATATCATAAAAGCCATCTATGAAAAGCCCACAGTGAATATCATTCTCAATGGGGAAAAACTGAGAGCTTTTCCCTTAAGGTCAGGAACATGACAAGGATGCCCATTCCCTCCACTACTGTTAGACATAGTATGAGAAGTCCTAGCCTCAGCAATTGGACAACAAAAAGAAATAAAAAACATTCAAATTGACAAAGAAGAAGTCAAACGCTCCCTCTTCACAGATGACATGATACTTTATGTGGAAAACCCAAAAGACTCCACCCCCAAGTTATTGGAACTCATACAGTAATTCAGCAAAGTGGCAGGATAAAAAATCAATGCACAGAAATCAGTTGCATGTCTATATGCTAACAATGCAACTGAAGAAAGAGAAATCAAGGAATCAATTCTATCTACAATAGCACCAAAAAGCATAAGATCCATAGGAATAAACCTAACCAAAGATGTAAAGGATCTGTACTCTAAAACTACAAAACACTTATGAAAGAAATTGAGGAAGACACAAAGAGATGGAAAAACATTCCATTCTCATGGATTGGAAAAATAAACATTGTGAAAATGTCTATGCTGCCCAGAGCAATCTACACTTTCAATGCAATTCCTAACAAAATAACATTGACATTCTTCATAGAGCTGAAACAAACAATCCTAAAACTTGCATGGAACCAGAAAAGACCCCAAATAGCCAGGAGATTGTTGAAAAAGAAAACCAAAGTTGAGGACATCACAGTGCCTGACTTCAAGCTATATTACAAAGCTGTGATCACCAAGACAGCATGATATTGGCACAAAAACAGACATATAGATCAATGGAAAAGAGTAGAGACTCCAGAAACAGACGCTCAACTCTATGGTCAACTAATCCTTGACAAAGTAGGAAAGAATATCCAATGGAAAAAAGACAGTCTCTTCAATAAATGGTGCTGGGAAAATTGGACAGCCACATGCAGAAGAATGAAACTGGATCATTCTCTTACACCATACACAAAGATAAACTCAAAATGGTTGAAAGACCTCAGTGTGAGACAGGAATCCATCAAAATCCTAGAGGAGAACATAGGCTGTAACCTCTTTGACATCGGCCACAGCAACTTCTTTCAAGACATATTTCTAAAGGCAAGGGAAACAAAAGCAAAAATGAATTATTGGGACTTCATCAAGATGAAAAGCTTTTGCACAGCAAAGGAAACAATCAACAAAACTAAGGGGCAACCCACAGAATGGGAGAAGATATTTGCAAATTACAGATAAAGGGCTGGTATCCAAGATCTATAAAGAACTTGGTAAACTCAACACCCCCAAAAAGCAAATAATCCAGTCCAGAAATGGGCAGAACACATGAACAGATCCTTCTCCAAAGAAGACATAGAAATAGCTAACAGACGCATGAAAAAATGTTCAACATCTCTCAGCATCAGGGAAATACAAATCAAAACCACAATGAGATACAACCTTACACCAGTTAGAGTGGCAAAAATTAACAAGTCAGGGCACAACAAATGTTGGTGAAGATGTGAAGAAAGGGGAACCCTCTTACACTGTTGACGGGAATGTAGGCTGGTATAGCCACTCTGGGAAACAGTATGGAGGTTCTTCAAGACATTAAAAATACAGCTACCCTATGACCCAGCAATTGCACTACTAGGTATTTATCCCACAGATACAGATGTAGTGAAAAGAAGAGGCACATGCCCCCAGTGTTCATAGCACCAATGTCCACAATAGCCAAACTGTGGAAGGAGCTATGATACCCTTCAACAGACAAATGGATAAAGGAGATGTGGTTCATATATACAATGGAATATTACTCAGCCATCAGAAAGGATGAATACCTACCATTTACATCAGTGTGGATGGAACTGGAGGGGATTATGCTAAGTGAAATAAGTCAAGCAGAGAGAGACAATTATCATATGGTTTCACTCATATGTGGAACATAAGGAATAGTGCAGAGGGCCACAGGGGAAAGGAGGGAAATCTGAATGGGAAGAAATAAGAGAGGGAGACAAACCATGAGAGACTCTGGACTCTGGGAAACAAACTGAGAGTTACAGAAGGGAGGGATGGGGAGAGGGAGGTAACTGGGTAAAATGGGTATTAAGTAGGGTACATGTGGTGATGAGCACTGTGTGTTATACACAACTAATGAATCATTGAACACTACATCAAAAACTAATAATGTACTGTATGTTGGCTAATTCAACATAATAAATAAAATAAATGAAGCCTTAAAAATATATATAGGCTTACATATGGAAAACATATTTTTTTTTAATGACTGCGAAAAAAGCCTGGATGGATACAAACCAAATGGAAATTAGTGGTTATCTCAGGGAAGAGGAATGGAATTGCTGCAGAGAAAGGTCAGTGAAGGAGCTTAGCAGTTTTTTGCACTTTCTACGTCATATATGTATGTTTTAAATTTAATTTTTATAAAGTACCTAGAACAATGTGTAGCATGAGAATGAACACCATATTCATGTATGCTATGATTATTTTTGTTGTTATTCTATATTGGTTGACATTTTTTATAGTAAGCATACACCACTTAATAATAGAAAACAAAAATCAAAACACAAACTAATAGGGGAAAAGACCAAAATAACTCTATTGTGGTTGAAGCCGAATTTGAGAGAAGGGCAGAGGCAGAGCTACCTGCAGTACCTTTCCTTTACATATTTCCTCTAGCAATCATTCTCTTGTAGCAGCCTCTGCTACAAGACACTCCAGAGAATAGTTTAGAAATCACTGTTTCTACTAGACCAATCCTATTCTTAGGTGGATAAAGGAATCAAAGCACAGAGAAGGAAGACACTTTCCCCAACATTACACAGTATATGAGTGTCAAAGAATAGATTCATACCCAATGCTATAATTTGCAAGCAAGCGTTTATATTCCTATTAGTACAAGCCACAACATAACAACTCCTTCATAGAATTGTAGGATGAATGAGGTCCTAATACCTCATTTAGCCTTTAATATTTCTGTTAGCACAGAAATCCCCTTGCAAGTCCCTTGGCAAAAAAATAATCTTGCCTTTATTATTGTAAGGGATTTTTTTTAAATAATAATTTTTTATTATATTATGTTAGTCACCATACAGTATATCCCTAGTTTTTGATGTAAAGTTCCATGATTCATTACTTGTGTATAACACCCATTGCACCAGGCAATACGTGCCCTCCTTAATACCCATCACCAGCCTATCCCATTTCTCCCCCCTCCGCTCTGAAGCCCTCAGTTTGTTTCCCAGAGTCCATAGTCTCTCATGGTTCATTCCCCCTTCTGTTCCCCCCCCCTTTTCTTCTTCCCTTTCTTCTCCTACCGATCTTCCTACTTCTTATGTTCCATAAATGAGTGTAAGGGAGTTTTTGTTGTGGTTGTATTGCAACAGTTTTGGACTGATAAAAGTTATTTCTTCAGTTTCACAGATATTTATGAATACCTGTTCTTTTGGAAACACTGGAGTTACAGTCCCTAGAGTAAAGGAAGACACAAAAAAAGTAATTTATTACAATGCAATGTAATTGTTTTCTGCTAATAGTACAGAAGAAGAGGAAACAAATACTTTATGGATGTGAGAGGACAGGAACCTCAGCAAAAGTCATAAAGAAGGAGGTGTAGTTGAGCAGGATCTTGAAGGATGAATAGGAGCTCACCAGGTTGAATTACAATGGGGAGACAGCATTCCAGATGAAGGGAATAGCAAGTGTAGAGGCATGCTTAGGGAACAGCAAGTATATCTGCGAGCCTGGAACATGGGGATGAGGAGAATGGAACAGTGAGAGTTGAAGAGGAAATGATAATCAGGATGACCCTGGAAAATTAGCCCAGGGTCAAATTCTATCCAACTTAGCTGTTGAAGCAAGCAGTTTTGAGTATATTTTGTAGGCAGGAGCAGAAATGGGTTTTAATAGTATTATTCTCTTGGAAGTTCCACCCATTGTCCCAGCTCTGCTCCCTTCCTGCATGATGTGACAATCTGTAGTCAGGCACTACATTCATCTGAGTCTGTTCCAGTCTAAACAGATTCAGTGACTTCAAGCATTCTTTATGATATCTGGTTTCTAGCTCCTTAGCCATCCTGCAAATGCTCAAGTTGGTCTGAATCCTCCTTAATGTGTAAAAGCAGACCTCAAACAGTCCCCTGGGTAGAGAGGGGATATCTGAGAAATGACCCACTTTCCTACTTTACCCAAGATGAGCCGGACACGTGATGACCCCTATATTTTACTTTCAGTTTGCAGATAGGAAATTGGGGTACTGAGGGGTTAAATAACTTGCCCAAGATCAGAGAGCCAATTATGGTGAACCACTTTACTGCCTTTCATCAGTGCGTGATGGCATAATTCACAATCCATTACAATTGTTTCCATATCTCATGACTCCTACAGGTGTAAGAGCTACTTGAGGGCAGGGACTACATCTGATTCACTTCTGTGTCCACACCTTTAGCCCAGAAGGTTCTCAGGAAATGTTTGATGGGTAAACAAATTCTGAAAGGAGCTTTTCAAGTTCAAATCCAAGTACCAGCTTCTTTCTCAGCCTCATTGTTTCATGCCTACAGCCATCTCCTTTTGACAGCTGCAACCCCTTTACCACTACTGATTCTTGTTTCCACTGCTGTCAATTGCCTTCTCAGCTCCAAGTGAGCATTTGCTCCTTTGGTGAATGGTCAAGATGTGGAACTTCCTGTTTTGCTAGCTTTCTGAAAGGATTTTATTTGGTGGTGGGGGTTCTTAAGATAAAAACTCGAAGTTGTTAAGACAGTAATATGCCCACTCAAAAGCAAGGCTACACAAAAAGTGGCAGGGTTCTGACATGCATTGCCTCTTGTTAATATTCTTTTCATCCTCCAATTAAGAAATGCTAACCATAACAAGAGGCCATCAAATTGAGTAATAAACATGGACGGTTAAGATTCTGTGGCCGGGATAATAGAAGTCTGTCTCTGACCATCCCTCTGTCTCAAGTGTGTTTTTTTCAGTGCTTCTGTGAATGATATCAAATGACCTTTATGCTAGATAGGAGAGAGCATCTGACAGCAAGGTTTAGATTGAGCATTTGGCCAGGGAAGGAGGCAGGGAAAGTTTGACATCATCCCTTGTCTTAGTCATAGAATAAAGCCAACACATTTGATACAGACAAGAGGCCCTGACTGAGATTAGGTCTCTGATTCCATTTCACCCTCACAGTTGGCATCGTTGACCCACTTCCCATTGTAAATTCAGCCTTGTCTGGACATTTAGCACCAATCCTGAACTAGAAGGTAAGGAACTTAACCCCTGTTCCACCCACAAGGATAAACCATTTCTTTTGGTCTGACTTTGTCCTCTTACACCTGTCCTGTTTACTAGCTCTATCAGGTTCCCTGTGTGTGAATCCCTCTTGTAAATGTTCTAGGATCCCAGCATCTTTTGTCAGTTTCTGCTGAGTCTTACCCCCCGGATCATTGGCTCAAGGCTGAGAGTCTGCTTCTTAATGCCAATTGTCAGTGCAAATTTTCAAATATCACTTAATATTGGTTGCTCCATAACTATGTTCCATCTACCAATTTTTCAGAACAACTACTAATATGTGCATCTATTTGTATCACACCTTTCTCAATAGCTTGGTGGACCAAGCCCCAGGAAAGAAGTCAGCTTTGGATGTAAATAAGAAAATGACATATTGTCCTTAGGAAATCTGTCTGTGTCACTAGAATCAAAGAGTAAGAATCCTAAAGAATAAATTTATCTTATGCCTCATGTTGAACAATTGGACAGGTGTGGGCAGATGGATTGGCTGTGAAAGGACATGAAGAGCTAGCTGCCTGGAATCTAGGAGTAGTACCTATGTTTCTCCTTCCCTTTCCCTAGCCTATAATGGGATCAGGAAGGCCAAGGTCACTACCAGACCCTCTTGTCAGGTTGTCCTGGCTACCTGCACAGACATGATCTTCCAGAAACTGAAGTTGAAAGTTTATGATAGAAAAATAAAAGGGAAGAGTATTCCAGAAGTCCACCCTCATGAAAAACTTGTAGATATGCATACAGGAATGTGGGCGTCCAGCCTCTGAAATCATGTCTGTCAGCCACACTGGACTGTATTGAAGGTAGGGACTATATCTGTCTCAGTGCCAGGAACCTATTAGATGTATAATAAATAGTTGTCAATTGAGTGAATGAATGGACGGAATTACTTTGTTTCCTTTAAGTTAATGACAGCTAGTTTTGTGCACTAACTTGTGCAGGCTTAGTTATGACTGGGGTTCTAGGTGTTGCAAAGATTCTGAGGATTTTTATTCCATGGCAAAATATAAGGAAAACCCTCAGGTCCTTGGTGTATATTAGTTATGGTTGAAGTGCCTATCATTGCAGTTTCAACACCATACTTGGGTAGAGAAAACTTTACTGAGGCTGAGAATTCCAGAGACTCCCACTTACCACCACTCAAAATTGTTCATTATTCAGAAAAATCCCAACCACCCTTCCTTTTCCAATTGGGAGACTCCTCCCCCTCTTTCACCTACACTCTCTCTATCCCTAAAAGTCACATATACTATTCCTTTTCATTAGAGCAGGGCTTGCCAACCTTTTATAAAATAAAACTCTTCATTTTGAAATAACTATAGGGGCACCTGGGCAGCACAGTTTTAATTAAGTGTCTCTTTGTTTCAGCTCAGGTTGTGATCTCAAGGTCATGGGATCCAGCCTCACGTTGGCCTCTGTTTTCAGTGCGAAGTCTGCCTAAGACACTTTCCCTCTGCCCCTCTTCCCTGTGCTCTCTCTTTCTCCCTAAAATAAATAAATAAATCTTTTTTCCTGTTATTTTATATTTATTTATTTTTAAAAAATTTTTATTGTGTTATGTTATTCACCATACAGTACATCATTAGTTTTTGATGTAGTGTGCCATGATTCACTGTTTGTGTATAACACCCAGTGCTCCATGCAATATGTGCCCTTTTTAATACCCATCACTGGCCTAGCCCAATCCCACACCCCCCTCTCCTCTGAAAATTTTATATTTAAATGAAATGATATGATGAAAGCTCCCAACACACATAAGCTACTGGACATAAATTAAAGGAATCTGTTTTGATCATGTTACTCTATCTTTATACAGTTCTTTTTTTTATAATAATTTTTTATTATGTTATGTTAGTCACCATACAGTATATCCTTAGTTTTTGATGTAATGTTCCATGATTCTTTATTTGTATATAACACCCATTGCACCATGCAATAAATAAATCTTTTAAAAAAGAAAGAATTATATATTTGCAAGAAGCTATAATGACATATAGAGAAGTCCCACACACCATGCTCCAACTTACCTTCCCTAACAATTCCAATTTACATAACAATAGCACACTGTTAAAATCAGAAAATTGACATTGTTACAATGTGTGTATAGGTTTATATCTATTTTTCACATATGTAGATTCCTCTGAACGCTTCTGAATACAAGATTCATAACTTTCCCTTTACCACAAAGATCTTCCCATTTATAAAAACCTCCTGCCCAGTCATCTCTAACCCTTTGCCACTATTAATCTGTTTTTCATCTCTATAATTTTGTCATTTCAAGAAAACAATGCATAAGATACATCCAAGTTTTTACATATATCAATAGTTTATCTTATTGCTGAATATTCCATGTTAGGGATATATCACAGTTTGATTAGCAATCCACATGCTATAATATATTTTAGTTTTTTAAAAATGTTTCAAGTTTTTATGTAAATTCTAAGTAGTTAATATATTGTGTAATATTAGTTTCAGGAACTGAATTTAGTGATTCATCACTTACACCTAGTGCTCATCACAAATGTCTTCCTTAATACCCATCACACATTTAGCCCATATTGCTGTTCACCTCCCCTCCAGCAACACCCAGTTTGTTCTCTATAGTTAAGTGTCTCTTTTATGGTTTACCTCCCTCTCCTTTTTTCCTTTCTCCTTTGTTCATCTGTTTTGTTTCCTAAATTCCACATATGAGTGAAATCATATGGTATTTGTCTTTCTCTAACTGACTTTTCTCTTAGCATAATATACTAGCTCCATCCATCTCATTGCAAATAGCAAGTTTTCATTCTTTTTAGTGGCTAAATAATATTCCATTCCATATATATATATGCTATATACTACATCTCCTTTATCCATTCATTAGTTGATGGACATTTGAGCTCTCTCCATACTTTGGCTATTGTTGGTACTGTTGTTAAACAGAAATACAATTGTAAGAGAATATTATGAAAAACTATATGCCAAAAAATTGGACAACCTGGAAAAAATGGATAAATTCTGACAAACATATAAACTACCAAAACTGAAACAGGAAGAAATAGAAAACTTGAACAGGCCAAAACCACCAAAAAATTGAATCATTAATCAAAAATCTACAAACAAAGTCCAGGGCCAAATGGCTTCCCAGGGGAATTCTACCAAACATTTAAAGAAAGTTAATACCTATTCTTCTCAAACTGTTTCAAAAAATATATAAATGCAAGGAAAACTTCCAAGCTCATTTTATGAGGCCCCCATTAATTTGATTCCAAAACCAAAGACCCCACTAAAAAGGAGAATTACAGACCATATCATATCTCTGGATGCAAAAATTCTCAACAAGATACCAGCAAATTGAATACAACAGTACATTAAAGAATTACTCACCACAATCATGTGTAATTTATTTTGGGGCTTTAATGTTGGTTCAGTATTTTCAAATCAATCAACATGATATACCACCTTAATAAAAGAAAGGATAAAAACCATATGATCCTCTCAAAAGTTGCAGACAAAGCATTTGACAAAGTACAGCATCCATTCTTGATTAAAAGCGTCAATGAATTAAGGAGAGAGGGAACATATTTCAACATCATAAAGGCCATACACCGAAGACCCACAGCTAAAATAGTAATTAGTGAGGAAAAACGGAGAGCTTTTCCTGTAGAGTCAGGAACAAGACAGAGATGTCTAGTCTCACCTTCATTATTTAACATAGAACTGGTTGTCCTAGCTTCAGCAATCAAACAAAAAAATAAATAAATAAAAGCCATCCAAATTGTCAAAGAAGAAGTCAAACTTTAACTTTTTACAGACAACATGATACTCTATGTAAAAAACCCAAAAGACCCCACAAAAAATTGGAAGAATTGACACACAAATTCAGTAAAGTCACAGGATACAAAATCAACATATAGAAATCAGTTGCTTTTTTTTGTTGTTGTTGTTGTTTCAGGGGTAGACTTTAGTGATTCATCAGTTGCATATAAAAACCCAGTGCTCATTCCATCAAGTGTCCATCACCCAATTACCCAACCCACCCACCCTGCCCTCCAGCAACCTGCAGTTTGCTTCTTTTTTCTTTGTTTGTTTTTTTATTATATTATGTTAGTCACCATACATCCCTGGTTTCTGATGTAAAGCTCGATGCTTCATCAGTTGCGTGTAACACCCAGTGCACCATGCAACACGTGCCCTCCTCACTACCCATCACCAGTCCATCCCATTCCCCCACCCCCTCCCCTCTGAAGCCCTCAGTTTGTTTCTCAGAGTCCATAGTCTCTCGTGGTTCATTCCCCGTTCTGATTACCCCCCCTTTCTTTATCCCTTTCTTCCCCTACCGATCTTCCTAGTTCTTATGTTCCATAGATGAGAGAAATCATATGATAATTGTCTTTCTCTGCTTGACTTATTTCACTTAGCATTATCTCCTCCAGTGCCATCCATGTTGCAGCAAATGTTGAGAAATCGTTCTTTTTGATACCTGAGTAATATTCCATTGAACATATGGACCACAAATTCTTAATCCAGTCATCTGTTGAAGGGCATCTCGGTTCTTTCCACGATTTGGCTATTGTGGACAATGCTGCTATGCACATTGGGGTGCATATGGCCCTTCTGTTCACTATGTCTGTATCTTTGGGGTAAATACCCAGTAGTATAATGGCTGGGTCATAGGGTAGCTTGATTTTTAAATTTTAAGGGACCTCCACACTGTTTTCCAGAGTGGCTGTACCAACTTGCATTCCCACCAACAATGTAGGAGGGATCCCCTTTCTCCACATCCTCTCCAGCAATTGTTGTTTCTTGCCTTGTCAATTTTTGCCATTCTAACTGGTGTAAGGTGGTATCTTAGTGTGGTTTTGATTTGAATTTCCCTGATGGCTAATGATTTTGAACATTTTTGCATGTGTCTGTTAGCCATTTGTATGTCATCATTGGAAAAGTGTCTGTTCATATCTTTTGCCCATGTTATGATTTGTTTATTTGTTTCTTGCATATTGAGTTTGAGAAGTTCTTTGTAGATCTTGGATACCAGTCTTTTATCTGTAGCATCATTTGCAAATATATTCTCCCATTCCGTGGGCTCCCTCTTAGTTTTTTGACTGTTTCTGTGGCTGTGCAGAAGCTTTTTATCCTGATGAAGTCCCACAAGTTCATTTTATCTGTTGTTTCTCTTGCCTTTGGAGATGTGTCATGAAAAAGGTTGCTGTGGCCGATGTCGTAGAGGTTGCTGCCTATGTTCTCCTCTAGGATTTTGATAGATTCCTATCTCACATCAAGGTCTTTCATCCATTTGGAGTTTATCTTTGTGTATGGTGTGAGAGAGTGGTCAATCTTCATTCTTTTGCATGTAGCTGTCCAATTTTCCCAGCACCATTTATTGAAGAGACTGTCTTTTTCCCACCGGATGTTTTTTCCTGCTTTATCAAAGACAAGTTGCCAAAGAGCCGAGGGTCCATTTCTGGGTTCTCTATTCTGTTCCATTGGTCTATGTGTCTGTTTTTGTGCCAGTACCATGCTGTTGTTGTGATCACAGCTTTGTAGTACAGCTCGAAATCGGCATTGTGATGCCCCCAGCATTGCTTTTCCTTTTCAACAGTTCCTTGGCGATTCGGGGCCTTTTCTGGTCCCATACAAATTTAAAGACTATTTGTTCCAGTTCTTGGAAAAATGTCCTTGGTATTTTGATCGGGATAGCGTTGAAAGAGTAGATTGCTGTGTGAAGCATGGACATTTTAAGTATGTTAATTCTTCCGATCCATGAGCATGGAATATTTTTTCATCTTTTTGTGTCTTCCTCAATGTCTTTCAAGAGTGATTTATAGTTTCTAGAATATAGATCCTTTAT
The DNA here is from genome assembly GCF_023065955.2 of Ursus arctos. Lineage (NCBI taxonomy): Eukaryota > Metazoa > Chordata > Mammalia > Carnivora > Ursidae > Ursus > Ursus arctos. Next base: position 53,284,268 of record NC_079873.1, read on the forward strand.
GTCTCTGGTTAATTCTAAGGTAACATATGGTTTTTGGTGCTATTGTAAATGGGATGGATTCCCTAATTTCTCTTTTTTTCAGTCTCATTATTCGTGTATAGACATGCAACTGATTTCTGAGCACTGATTTTGTATCCTGCCACATTACTGAATTGCTTTATAACTTCTAATAGTTTGGGCGTGGATTCTTTTCGGTTTTCCATATAGAGTATCATGTCATCTGCAAAGAGAGACATTTTGACTTCTTCTTTGCCGATTTGGATACCTTTTTTCCCTTTTTATTGTCTGATTGCTGTTGCAAGGACTTCTAGTACTATGTTGAATAATAGTGGCGAGAGTGAGCATCCTTGTAGTGTTCCTGATCTTAAGGGAAATGCTTCCAGCTTTTCCCCATTGAGAATGATATTTGCTGTAGGCTTTTCATATATGTTTTTTATGAGATTGAGGAATGTACCCTCTATCCCTACACTTTGAAGGGTTTTAATCAGGAAAGTATGCTGTATTTTGTCAAATGCTTTTTCTGCATCAATTGAGAGGATCATATGCTTCCTGAGTCTTTTCTTGTTGATGTGATGTATCACGCTGATCGATTTGTGAATGTTGAACCACCCTTGCATCCCAGGGATGAATCCCACTTGGTCATGATGCATAATCCTTTTAATGTACTGTTGGATTCTATTAGCCAGGATCTTGTTGAGGATTTTGGCATCCATATTCATTAGGGACATCAGTCTGTAATTCTCATTTTTGATGGGGTCTTTTCCTGGTTTGGGGATCAAGGCAATATTGGCCTCATAGAATGAGTTTGGTTGCTTTCCTTCTGTTTCTATTTTTTGAAATAGCTTTAGGAGAATAGGTATTATTTCTTCTTTGAATGTTTGGTAGAATTCCCCAGGAAAACCGTCCGGGCCTGGAATTATGTTATTTGGAAGGTTGTTTGTCACTGACTCAATGTCTTCATAATTAATTGGCCTGTTTAAAAAAATCTGTTTCTTCCTGTTTCAGTCTTGATAGTTTACAGGTTTCCAGGAAGGCCTCCATCTCTTCCAGATTGCTTAATTTATTGGCATATAGCTGTTGATAAAAGTTTGTAATAATTCTTCCAATTTCATTGGTGGTGGTTATTATTCTTAAAGGATATATCCAACAAGTGGATATGACAATTATAAATATATATGCCCCCAACAGGAGAGCAGCAAGATACACAAGCCAACTCTTAACCAGAATAAAGAGACATATAGATAAAAATACACTAATAGTAGGACACCTCAACACTCCACTATCAGCAATAGACAGATCACCTAAGCAAGAAATCAGCAAAGAAAACAAGAGCATTGAATGCCATACTCAACGAGTTGGATCTCATAGATATATATAACACTACACCCCAGAACCAAAGAATACTCATTCTATTCTAATGCCCATGGAACATTCTCAAGAATAGACCTTGTTCTGGGTCACAAAACAGGTCTCAAACGATACCAAAAGACTGAAATTATTCCCTGCACATTCTCAGACCACAACTCTCTGAAATTGGAACTCAACCACAAGGAAAAATTTGGAAGAAACTCAAACACTTGGAGACTAAGAACCATCCTGCTCAGGAATGACTCGATAAACCAGGAAATCAAAAATCAAATTAAACAATTTATGGAGACCAACGAGAATGAAAACACAATGGTCCAAAACCTATGGGATACTGCAAAGGCAGTCCTAAGGAGGAAGTACATAGCCATCCAAGCCTCACTCAAGAGAATAGAAAAATCTAAAATGCAGTTTTTATATTCTCATCTCAAGAAGCTGGAGCAGCAACAGAGGGACAGGCCTAATCCACACACGAGGAAGCAGTTGACCAAGATTAGAGCAGAAATCAATGAATTAGAATACAGGAGTACAGTAGAGCAGATCAACAGAACTAGAAGCTGGTTCTTTGAGAGAATCAATAAAATTGACAGACCACTGGCAAGACTTATCCAAAAGAATAAAGAAAGGACCCAAATTAATAAAATTATGAATGAAAAGGGAGAGGTCACAACCGACATCTGTTGCATTTCTACACATCAATAATGAAGCAATAGAAAGAAAAATCAAGGAATCAATCCCATTTACAATTGCAACAAAAACCATAAGGAATAAACCTAACTAAAGAGGAAAAATATTTGTAGTTTAAAAACTATAGAACACTTATGAAAGAAATTGAAGAGGACACAAAGAAATGGAAAAACATTCCATGCACATGGATGGGAGGAACAAATATTGTTAAAATGTCTATACTGCCCAAAGCAATTGATACATTTAATGCAATACCTATCAAAATACCACTAGCATTTTTCAAAGAGATAGAGCAAATAATCCTAAAATTTATATGGAACCAGAAAAGACTCTGAACAGCCAAAGCAACCCTGAAAAAGGAAATCAAAGAGGGAGGCATCACAATTACAGACTTCAAACTGTATTACAAAGCTGTAGTCATCAAGACAGTGTGGTACTGGCACCAAAACAGACACATAGATCAATGGAACAGAGTAGACACCTGGAAATGGACCCAAAACTCTATGGTCAACTAATAGTCAACAAAGCAGGAAAAAATATTCAATGGAAAAAAAGACAGTCTCTTCAACAAATGATATTGGGAGAATTGGACAGCAATATAAAAAATAATGAAACTGGATGCCTTTCTTATGCTGTGCAGAAAAAACAAATTCAAAATGGATGAAAGACCTAAATGTGATACAAGACTGATACAAAATAAAACCTTTAAAAAATTTTTTAAAAAGATTTTATCTATTTATTTTATTTTTTATAATATTTTTTATTATATTATGTAAGTCACCATACAGTACATCCCTAGTTTTTGATGTAAAGTTCCATGATTCATTACTTGCATACAGCACCCAGTGCACCATGCAATACATGCCCTCCTTAATACCCATCACCAGCCAATCCCATTCCCCCACCCCCCTCCCCTCTGAAGCCCTCAGTTTGTTTCCCAGAGTCCATAGTCTCTCATGGTTCATTCCCCCTTCTGTTCCCCCCCTTTTCTTCTTCCCTTTCTTCTCCTACCGATCTTCCTAGTTCTTATGCTCCATAAATGAGTGAAACCATATGATAATTGTATTTCTCTGCTTGACTTATTTCGCTTAACGTTATCTCCTCCAGTCCCATCCATGTTGCAGCAAATGTTGAGAAATCATTCTTTTTGATGGCTGAGTAATATTCCATTGTAGATATGGACCACATCTTCTTAGTCCAGTCATCTGTTGAAGGGCATCTCGGCTCCTTCCAAGATTTAGCTATTGTGGACAATGCTGCTATGAACATTGGGGTGCATATGGCCCTTCTCTTCACTATGTCTGTATCTTTGGGGTAAATACCCAATAGTGCAATTGCTGAATCAGAGGGTAGCTCGATTTTTAACTTTTTAAGGGACCTCCACACTGTTTTCCAGAGTGGCTGTACCAACTTGCATTCCCACCAACAATGTAGGAGGAATCCCCTTTCTCCACATCCTCTCCAACCTTTGTTGTTTCCTGCCTTGTCCATTTTTGCCATTCTAACTCGTCTAAGGTGTTACCTCAATGTGATTTTGATTTGAATTTCGCTGATGGCTAATGATTTTGAACATTTTTTCATGTGTCTGTTAGCCATTTGTATGTCTTCATTGGAAAAGTGTCTGCTCATATCTTCTGCCCATTTTTTGATTTGTTTCTTGTGTATTGAGTTTGAGACCTTCTTTGTAGATCTTGGATACCAGATCTATTTATTTTAGAAAGAGAGCACAAGCAGGGGGAGGGGAATAGAAAGAGAGAAAGCAGACACTATGCTGAGTGTGGAGCCTGCTACCTCCTTGATACTAAGACCCTGAGATCATGACCTGAGCCAAAACCAAATGTTGGTTGTATAACCTACTGAACCACCCAGGCGCCCCTGATTTTTCCATTTTTTTCTTCTTTATCAAACTTGTTCTGGCTATTTTTGTGCCTTTGCATTTTTTTAAAGATTTTTTTTGTTTATTTATTTATTTATTTATTTATTTATTTAGAGAGACTGCGTGCACACACAAGCATGGAAGAGGGACAGAGGGAAAGGGAGAGAGAGAGAATCTCAAACTAAACTATGTGCTTTGGAGCACTGGGCGGGGTTTGAGCTTAGGACCTACTCACTCCAGGACTCCTAATACTTTTAAATAGTACCCTAAATAATTTAGTACTAAAGATTTATTTCAGACAAACTGATCATATCACTGAAGCATTACTTCTTCACTTTTTTCTTTTTTTAATTATGTTCAATTAGACAATATATAGTGCCTTTGCATTTTGATATATTTTTAAAATAATTTTGTTCATAAGAAATAAATATAAAATATATATTATCTATAATTATTAGGTTAAATATGTATATGAATTTGAAAAGACTGACATCTTTACAATATTCCATGATCATGGTATGTCACTTCATTTATTTAGATGTTCATTGATTTCTTTCATAAGCATATTGTAGTTTTCAACATACAATGTCTGTACATGTTTTATTAGATTTACGCATAAGTAATTCCTTTTCTGAGTGACTAAAAGCATTGTTTATTTAAACTTTGTTTTTCACATGTTCATTCTTAGTATATAAAATATATTTGCTCTTCATATGTCAATCTTGTATCCTGCAAACTTGAATTCTATTAGTTTTCAGAATTCTAAATAGATTCTTCATACTTTCTATGCAGGCAACCATATGATCTGCAAATAAGTAGAGATTTCTTTCTTTCATATCTATGGCTTTTTAAAAAATTTCTTGTCTTAGTGCACTGGCTAGAACTTCCAGTAATATGTTCAATAGAAGTACTTAAAGCAGAATTCTTGCTTTGTTCTCAATCTTAGAAACAAAGCATGCATTCTTTCCTTGCTAAATATGTTACCTATGCATTTGTTTCTTCATGTTCTTTGTCAAATTTTCACTCAATTTCTAGTTCCTAAGAGTTCTTACATGACTGGGTGTTGAGTTTTGTCAACAGTTTTTCTGTATCAATTTATATATTCATGATATTTTCTTTTTTTCCTTCAAGATTATGTTTAAATTCAAGTTAGTTTACATATAGTGTAGTATTAGTTTTTGAGGTAGAATTTAGTGATTCCTCAGTTGCATATAATACCCAGTGCTCATTACATCAAGTGCCCTCCTTTATGTACATCACACGGTTATACCATCCCTCACCCACATCCCCTCCAACAACCCTCAGTTTGTTCCATATATTTAAGAGTCTCTTATGGTTTGCCTCCCTCTCTGTCTTTATCTTATTTTGTTTTTCCTTCCTTTCCCCTATGTTCATCTGTTTGGTTTCTTAAATTCCACATATGAATGAAATCATATGGTATTTGTCTTTTTCTGACTGACTTATCTCACTTAGCATAATACACTCTAGTTCCATCCATGTCATTGAAAATGGCAACATTTCATTATTTTTGATGACTGAGTAATATTCCATTGTGTATATATACCACATCTTCTTTATCCATTCATCAGCTGATGAAAATTTGGCTCTTCCCGTGTTTTAGCTATTGTGGATAGTACTGCTATAAACATCGAAGTGCACATGCCCCTTTGAATCACTATTTTTGTATTCTTTGGATAAATACTTAGTAGTGTAATTGCTGGGTCATAGGGTAGTTCTATTTTTAAATTTTTGAGGAACCTCTGTACTGTTTTCCAGAGTGTTTTATTAGCTTTCATTCCCACCAACAGTGTAACTGGGGTCCCCTTTCTCCACATCCTTGCCAACATCTTTTTTTTTCCTGAGTTGTTCATCTTAGCCATTCTGACCAGTATGAGGCGGTATCTCACTGTGATTTTGATTTGTATTTCCCTGACGATGAATGATGCTAAGCATTTTTTCATTTGTGTGTTAGCCATCTGTATGGCTTCTCTGGAGAAATGTCTGTACATGTCTTCTGCCCATTTCTTAACTGGATTTTTTAAATTTTGGGGTGTTGAGTTTGATAAGTTCTTTATAGATTTTCAATACTAGCCCTTTATCCAATATGTCATTTGCAAATATCTTCTCCCATTCCATAGATTGCTTTTTTTGTTTTATTTAAATTCAGGTTAGTTAACATACAGTGTATTATTAGTTTCGGGGTAGAATTTAGTTATTCATCAATTACACATAACACTCAGTGCTCATTACATCAAGTGCCCTCCTTAATGCCCATGACCCAATTACCCCAATCCCCTGACCTTCCTCCCTGCCCAGGAACCCTGTTTGTTCTCTATAGTTAAGAGTGTCATATGGTTTGTCTCCCTATCTGCTTTTTTTTTAAAAAAAGATTTTATTTATTTATTTATTTGACAGAGAGACAACCAGCGAGAGAGGGAACACAGCAAAGGAGTGGGAGAGGAAGAAGCAGGCTCCCAGTGGAGGAGCCCAATGTGGGACTCAATCTTGGAATGCCAGGATCATGCCCTGAGCCAAAGGCAGACGCTTAACAACTGTGCTACCCAGGCGCCCCTCCCTATCTGCTTTTATCCTATTTTAATTTTCCTTCCCTTCCCCATTTTCCTCAATTTTGTTTCTAAAATTCCACAGATGAATGAAATAATAAGATATTTGTCTTTCGCTGACTGACTTATTTCACTTAGCATAATACACTCTACTTCCATCCACATTGCTGTAAATGGCAAAATTTCATTCTTTATGATGGCCAAGTAATATTCCATTATATATATAACTTCTTTTTTAAAAAAAATATTTAAATTCAATTTAAGTACCATATACTGTATTATTAGTTTCAGAGGTAATTCAGTGATTCATCAGTTGCATAAAACACCCAGTGCTCATTACTTCAAGTGCCCTTTTTAATGCTCATCACCCAATTATCCATGTGAATGCCCAGTTTTTCCAATACCATTTGTTGAAAAGACTGTCTCTTTCCTATTGGATATTCTTTCCTGCTTTGTTGAAGATTAGTTGACCATAGAGTTGTGGGTCCATTTCTGGGTTGTCTATTCTGTTCCATTGATCTATGTGTCTGTTTCTGTGCCAGTACCATACTGTCTTGATGACTACAGCTTTGTAATACAGTTTGAAGTCTGGAATTGTGATGCCTCCCACTTTACTTTTCTTTTTTCTAATTAATTAATTAATTAATTATTGTGTTCAGTTAGCCAACATCATTAGTTTTTGATGTAGTTTTCTTTTTCAGGGTTGCTTTGGCTATTCAGAGTTTTCTCTGGTTCCATACATATTTTAAGATTGTTTGTTCTAGCTCTGTGAAAAATGCTGGTGTTACTTCTATAGGGATTGCATTGAATGGGTAGATTGCTTTGGGAATTATAGACATTTTTTATAAGAATTTTTTATTGTGTTAATTATAGACATTTTAACAATATTTGTCCTTCCAAACCATGAGAATGGAATGTTTTTCCATTTCTTTTTTTTAATGTTTTTTTATTATATCATGTTAGTCACCATACAGTACATCCCTGGTTTCTGATGTAAAGTTCGATGATTCATTAGTTGCATATAACACCCAGTGCACCATGCAATACGTGCCCTCCTCACTACCCATCATCAGTCTATCCCATTCCCCCACCCCCTTCCCCTCTGAAGCCCTCAGTTTTTTTCTCAGAGTCCATAGTCTCTCATGCTTCATTCCCCCTTCTAATTACCCCCCCTTTCTTTATCCCTTTCTTCCCCTACCGATCTTCCTAGTTATGTTCCATAGATGAGAGAAACCATATGATAACTGTCTTTCTCTGCTTGACTTATTTCACTTAGCATTATCTCCTCCAGTGCCGTCCATGATGCAGCAAATGTTGAGAATTCGTTCTTTCTGATAGCTGAGTAATATTCCATTGTATATATGGACTACAACTTCTTAATCCAGTCATCTCTTGAAGGGCATCTCAGTTCCTTCCACGATTTAGCTATTGTGGACAATGCTGCTATGAACATTGGCATGTTTTTTCATTTCTTTGTGTCTTCCTCAATTTCTTTCATTGGTGTTCTATAGGTTTCAGAGTACAGATCTTTTACCTTTTTTGTAAGGTACTATAAAAGCAATTGCAAATAGATTCGATTCCTTGATTTTTCTTTCTCTTGCTTCATTATTGGTATATAGAAATGCAGCAGACTTCTGTGCACTGATTTTATATTCTGTGACTTTGCTGAATTCTTGAATCAGTTCTAGCAACTTTTTGGTGGAGTCTTTGGGTTTTCTACATAGAGTATCATGTTATCTGTGAAGAGTGAAAGTTTGACTTCTTCCTTGCCCATTCAGATTCCTTTTATTCTTTTTGTTTGATTGCCGAGGCTGGGACTTCCAGTATATGTTATACAACAGTGGTGGGAGCGGATATCCCTGTCTTGTTCCTGGACTTAGAGGAAAAACTCTTCCGTTGTTCCTCATTGAGGTTGATATTAACTGTGGTTCTTTCATGTATGGCCTTAGTGATGTTGAAGTATGTTCCCTCTATCACTACTTCATTGAGGATTTTAATCAAGAAATGGTGCTGTATTTTGTCAAATGTGTTTTCTGCATCCATTGAGAGGATCATATGGTTCTTATCCTTTCTTTTATTAATGTGACATATCACACTGGTTGATTTCTAGATGTTGAACAGCCTCTGCAGCCCGGAAAAAATCCCACTTGGTCCTGGCGAATAATCCTTTTAATATACTCTTGGATTCTATTAACTAATATCTTGTTGAGAATTTTTGCATCCATAATCATCAGGGATTTTGGTCTCCAAGTCTCCTTTTTAGTGGGGTCTTTGTCTGGTTGAATTAAGGTAATGCTAGCCTCATAGAATGACTTTGGAAATTTTCCTTCAATTTCTGTTTTTTTGGAATAGCTTCAGAAAAATATGCATTAATTCTTAAATGTTTGGTAGAATTCCCCTGGGAAGCCATCCAGGGCCATACTCTTGTTTGTTGGGAGATTATAGATTACTGATTCAATTTCTTTGGTGGTTATGGGTCTGTTCATATTTTCCATTCCTTCCCACTTCAGTTTTGTTAGTCTATATATTTCTAGGAATTTATCCATTTCTTCCAGATTGCCTAATTTTTTGGCATATAATTTTTCAAAATATTCTCTTGCAATCATTTGTATTTCTGCAGTGTTCGTTGTGATCTTTCCTCTTTCCTTCATGATTTTATTTATTCAGGTCCTTTCTCTTTTCTTTTTGATAACCCTGGCTAGGGATTTATCAATTTTGTTAATTCTTTCAAATAAACAGCTCTTAGTTTCATTAATCTGTTCTATTGTACTTATTTTTATTTCTATATCATTTATTTCTTCTCTTATCTTTATTATTCCCCATCTTTTGCTGGCTTTAGGTTTTATTTGCTGTTGTTTTTCCAGCTCCTTTAGGTGTAAGTTTACGTTGTGTATTTGAGACTTTTCTTGCTTCTTGAAGAATGACTGTATTGCTATATACTTTCCTCTTAGGACTGCCTTTGCTGCATCCCAAAGATTTTGGTCTGTTGTGCTTTCATTTTCATTTGCTTCCCCGTAATTTTTCAATTCTTCCTTAATTTCCTGCTTGACCCATTCATTCTTCAGTATGATGTGCTTTAACCTCCATGCATTTGCAATCTTTCAAAATTTTTTCTTTTGGTTGACTTCAAGTTTCATAGCATTGTGGTCTGAAAATACACATGGTATGGTCTCAATCTTTTTGTACTGGTTGAGGCCTGGTTTTTGACCTAGTATGTGATCTATTCTGGAGAATGTTCCATGTGCACTCAAAAAGAATCTGTATTCACTGCTTTAGGATGAAATGTTCTGAATATGTCTGTTAAGTCTATGTGGTGCAGTGTGTCATTAAAAGCCCTTGTTTCCTTGTTGATCTGCTGCTTAGATGATCTGTCCATTGCTGTGAGGGGGTGTTAAAGTCCCCTACTACTAGTGTATTATTATCAATGAGTTTCTTTAAGTTTGTTAACTAATTGATTTATAGATTTGGCTGCTCCCAAGTTAGGGGCATAAATATTCATGATTGTTACATCTTCTTGTTGGATACACCCCTTTATTATGATATAGTGTCCTTCTTCATCTCTTATTAAAGTTTTCGGTTTAAAATCTCATGATATTTTCTTAATTATTCTGTAAATATGGTGGATTGCATTGATTGTGTTTTGAATAATGAACCAATCTTGCAACTCTAGAATAAACACCTTTTTGGCATGGTGTGAACTGTCTCACTCTGTATATATCTCTCTATGCATAAATAAATAAATAAATAAATAAATAAATAAATAAATAAATAATTGATATGTAAAATAGAAAAAATATATAATATAAAATTATTTAAGTGAACACACAACGTATGCATTACCAAGTTTTATTTGTTAATATTATGTTGAGGATTTTTATGTTTGTATTTATAAGTTATATTTATCTGGTTTTCTTTTTTCCTTTTCTTTGTGTTTTTGTTTCTAGTTTGACTCCATCATGGTCAGAGAACACATCCTGTATGGTTTCAATTTTTTAACATTTGTTAAGTTTCTATTATAGTCCACAATTTCTATCTTGGTCAATGTTTCATGGGCACTTGAAAGGAAAGTGTATTCTGTTTTTGTGGTGGTGATGTATAAATATTGAATAAAGTCTGTGGTTTGATGGTGTTGTTGAGTTTTTCTATATCCTTACTTATTTTTGTTTAGTAGTTTTAACATGTTTAAATCCTTAGCTAGAATTGTGGATTTGCCCATTTCTCTCTTCAGTTCTATTAGGTTTAATTTATGTACTTTTCAACTCTGTTTTTTAGTGCATACATGTTTAAAATTAATAAATATTTTTCATGTATTGATAGTTTTAGCATTATGTAATGTTTGTTATCAATAACTATTTTTGCACTATCTCCTCTAGCTAATATTATGATATCCACTCCTGATTTTTATTTTTGTTTTTCTATGATTTATCTTGTAACACCTTTTTACAATCAACCATATATATTATTATATTTGAAGTGATTTTCTTATAGAGAGAATATAGTTGGGTCATTCTTTAATCCTTCCTACTGATCTCTGTATTTTAATTGGTGTAGGTAGACAATTTTCTTTTTTTTTAAGATTTTATTTATTTGACAGAGAGACAGCCAGCCAGATAGGGAACAGAAGCAGGGGGAGTGGGAGAGGAAAAAGCAGGCTTCCAGCAGAGGAGCTTGATGTGGGGCTCGATCTCATAACGCTGGGATCACGCCCTGAGCCGAAGGCAGACGCTTAACGACTGCGCTACCCAGGCGCCCTGACAATTTTCTTTTTACATAGTTTCTAATTCCTTGTGGATTATGTGTCGCATTTTTGTTTTTTTGTTTTTTGTTTGTTCTTTGGTTTATTGTTCGTTTGTTTTCCTGTTTCCTTTTTTCTGCCTTCCTGTTGGCTTTGTGAACATTCTTTAGAATCTCATTTTGATTTGTCTTAGTATTTCTGTGTGTGTTTCTTTGTATAGCTTTTTGGCATAGCTTTGTTTCTTTATGCATGATGTAACATATAAATAACTTATCGTAGTCTACTGGTATCAACATTTTATCGGTTTGAGTGAAATAAGAAATCTTACCCTCCGTTATATCCCTTTACACTACCATATTTTTATTCATTCATTCATTTATTTATTTATTTAATCTTTACACTCAATGTGGGGCTCAAACTCATGACCCTAAAATCAAGAGTCACATGATTTTCTGACTGAGCCAGCCAATATTTCCTCTACGTACACTGAGAGCCACATCAGACAGTATAAAAATTTTTCTTCAATTCCTGAACAGAATTTAGACATCTCAAGAAGAGGTGGAAAGTTGGGGCGCCTGGGTGGTGCAGTCGTTAAATGTCTGCCTTCGGCTCGGCATAATTCCGGCATTCTGGGATTGAGCCCCACATCAGGCTTCTCTGCTAGGAGCCTGCTTCTTCCTCTCCCACTCCCCCTGCTTGTGTTCCCTCTCTCACTGGCTGTCTCTATCTGTCAAATAAATAAATAAAACCTTAAAAAAGAAAAAAAAAGAAGAGGCAGAAAGTCTATTGCATTTACCCTTATTTTTGCACTTTCTATTGTATTTTTCTTCCTACATGATGTTGCAAGATTCCCTCTTTTGTTGTTTCCTTGCTTTTTAGAGAAATTCCCTAATCCGTACTTTAGATCAAGTTTGCTAGTGACAAATATGCTTAGTTTCCCTTTATGTGAGGAGTTTTCCCTTTCATATTTAAAGATATTTCACTGTATACAAAATTCTGGGTTAATAGTTCTTTTCTTCAACACTTGAAAAAAATTGTTGTGTGTCTTCCATCTGGCTTCCATGCTTTTGTTTTTGTGGATTTTTTCTTTTAAGATTTTGTTTATTTATTTAAGACAGAGGAGGTATGGGCAAAGGGAGAGGGAGAAGCATACTCCCCGCTGAGAGTGGAGCCGGACATGGGATTTGATCCCAGGACCCCGAGATCATGACTTGAGCAGAAGACAGATGCTTAACCAACTGAGCCACCCAAGTGTCCCTGGCCTCCATGGTTTGGGATGATATATAAAATATCATCCCAAATAAAAAAATGTGCTCCCATTTAAATTGTTGTACCCCTATAGGTAATAAGCAATTTCTCTCTCAAATTTTTCAAGATTATTTTATTTGTCTTAAGTTTTGAGAAGTTTGGTGATGTACCTTGTTATGGATTTCTTTCAGTTCATCCTGTTTGAGATTCACTCAGCTTCTTGCATTTGTAAGTTTATATAACTTTGGTACATTTGGAAATTTTTTCAGCCGTTATTTCTTCATATACTTCTTTTCATCCCTCCCTACTTCTCTTCCCCTTTTGAGACTCTGATTACACAAATATTAGATCTTTTATATAGTTCCACAGGTCCCTAACTTTCTGTTGATCTTTCTCAGTTTATTTTCTTTCTGTTGTTCAGATAGGCTAATTTCTATCTATGTATCTTCAAGTTTATGTATTCTTTTCTCTGGCTTGCCATTTTTCTGTTGAGTCCCACCATTGAGTTTTTTATTTTCCTTGTTATTTTTTTAGTTCTATAATCTTCATTTACAAAATCCAGAGACAGAAGTAGGTCTTGGGATACAAGTATTACTAAGAATAAATGATATGAGAGCTTATAATAAGGAGATTTTATCTAATAAGTGAATTAGAGAAGGCTTCTTGGAACAAGTGATGACTATGCTGAAATAAGGAATTAGTTGTGTGAACAGAGGAAGGAATTACATTTCAGACAAAGAGAACACACACATTACATTTCTATGCTGAGGATCATGGTGCATTAGAGGAACTGATAAAAGCCAGTGTGGCTTGAGTGTAGTGCATGCAGCAAGTGAAGAGGGGAGAAGTGTGATATGAGGATGGGAACCATGAAGCTATAGTAAAAGGTAAGGAACTAACTTTTTTTTTTTAAGCCAGGAAGATTAAAGGCCTATAAATAATGTATGAGGATCTACTCATTTCCCCAGTAAACCTAATAGGCAATAAGGATTCCCCACACACTTTCCTTACACCAAGTAATTTTCAAACATGTTGTTCTTCAGAGGGAGTATTGTTTGGATTCTATTTCTAAAGATTCCTAGTTTAGATACCTATTCTAGGGCATGTGCATGGTGGATCTCATGCCAGGGCCAGGTGTTTTACATAGGTCTATTCATTGGTGGGACTTACTGAAAATACCTAGTTCAGCTTCCACCACAGAGAAAAGGATAAATGAGTTCCTCAACCCAGTCAGAGTTCAGAAATATGTAAGAAATGTCTTCAAAATGTGTATTCTCTTTCACTCTATGCTTTCATCTTAAAAAATTCATACTAAGAATAGGACAAGAATACAAAAAAGTATGTATGGTCAAATTCCACACCATATTATTTATAATACTCAGTGGAATAATAATAAAAGGGTACTTCTTCAACCTGATTAAGAGGATCACTAGAAAATCCACAACTAACATTATATTTAATGGTGAAAGACTAACAGCTTCCCCCAGCACCTATTATCAGGAAAAATACAAGCATGTCTACTCTAGGCCACTTCTATTCAATGTTATACTGCAAAGTCTAGGAATTAGGCAAGGAAACTTTTTTTAAAAGCCATGAAGATTGAAAAAGAAAATGTAAAATTTCTGTTCACAGATGACATAATTTTGTATGCTGAAATTCTTAAAGCATCTACAAAATACTATTAGAAATGTTAAATTATCTCAGCAGTTTCAGGATATAAGATCAAATACAAAAATCAGTTGTATTTCTACCTGTAGCAATGAAAAATATGAAAATAAAATTAAGAAAATAATTTACAATAATATAAAAAGAAATAAAATACTCTTTGTCTCAGACCTTGGGGGTAACCTCTTGATCTGTTTTTTCTCTCCCAAAATATTAATAGCAACTTTACAGGCTTTTTCCATGTCTTTCTCAATGACCTCTTCCGAGTCTTTCCAGGGAGTCTCAAAAGTCTTTATGCAAGTAGGATTCCTGGTGTGCTTTTATTGAGATATTTGCAAATTATTCACCCTTACTCCTCCATCCTTCACTCCCTTCACCCCTACACATACACACCCAGGAAAGCCTTTATAGGCCTGCAAAGGTTTTAATGGCTGAAATAAAACAAGCTTATATGTCCTAAAGTTTTCATAGAAATGCATCCCTGATGTTGGAAATTTAAGAACTATATGAAATGAGGCACCTGGATGGCTCAGTCAGTTAAGTGTCTGCCTTTGGCTCAGGTCATCATCTCAGGGTCCTGGGATCCAGCCCCGAGTCAAGCTCCCTGCTCACAGAAAATCCACTTCTCCCTATCCTCCCTTCTCATGTTCTCTTGCTATCTCTCTCTCTTTCTCAAATAAATAAATACAATCTTTAAACATTTTAAAAATAAAGAACTATATTAAGTTAGGGGAGGGCAGGAGCAAAGAGGCTATATAATCATTTTTAAAATGATCGTGGACAGCTGTCTATTTCATTTTGGTATCAAGTTCAGCATTCTCATGGATGTCCACACACTACAAAATCCAGAAGGCAAGAAAACTAATGCGGTGCAGTGAAAATAACTTTGATATGGAAATCAAGTGACATGGACTGTACCACCAACTTCCCTAAACTGGCCTTGATATAATTTAAAAGACATTCTAGTAGAATCAAAAAAAACCTGTGTTCAAGTTCTAGCGATCTCCAGTCAGCTTTATTTATCTTGGGAAAGTCGTTTTTCTCTGGGCCTCATTTTCCCCTTCTGTAAGATGAAAAGTTGAACTCACTCTGTTCTATCTCTAAGACAGCATAATTATATTATGGGGTTCTGTTGTGGTCCTACTGAGAAGTTATAGCAATAGCCACAGATGGGGCTCAGTAAGACATTGTGTGAATGACATCTAAGTGTCCTGGTAAGGAGATATAAATACAAGCCACTGTCTTTAGTCTCAACCTTGCAAGAAAAAATGACCCAGATTCTGTCACCTCTTCTCTTGGTGAAAATCTTCAGAACCAGAGATCCTTAGACACCTGGTCAGCATGGTATCTAAAATCATGAAATGTTTTTGGACATTTGGTGAACGCTGGTGCCAAATAGATCTGGGTTCAAATTCTGATTCTGCCACTTGCTGACTCTATGACTTTGGGAAGCTTATTTTATGTCTTTGAGCCTCATCTGTCAAATGATGATCAAAATCACATACCTTGTATTTGGGGTGGGTGGCTTAATAAATAATGATGTTATATTCCCTGGCATAAACTATGTAAATAAGGTGTTTATCTTCACCTCTTTTATGGAGGGGGTGGAGTGGCTGGTGTAGCTTGGAGAACAATGGATGCTCCTTAGTTTGCTTTGAGTTAGCCTGTTGGCAGCAGAAAACACATGATCACAAAGGAAAGGAGCACCAAATTTAGCATCATCCACACATGCAGAGTAGCAGTCAAGTCTTCCTTAAGGAGCAAACCAGAACTTTTAGTGAAAACACTGAGACTTCCAATTAAGAAACTTTCCTATGGGGCCAGGAGTTCAGATTTTTCTCATGTCTCTCCTCCAGGGACCAGTTAGCAACAAATGAAATGAAATATTCTGACCAAGACCTTGGATATGGCCTCTGCAAGAAACCCAGGAGGGTTAGCAAATAATATTTCTCTTGAATAATATTTTTCTTATCCCACTTCACCTTAAGGCCTGAAACTCTGGTTTCCAATGCCCAGGGGTTTGGTTACCAGAAGGAATCCTCAAGCCCTCAAGCCACCATGTGCTGAAGCTTGTTATTACTCTGGGCAACTCCTTTGAGTGTTGACCAGGAGATCCTTAGCATCCAAGAAATAAACAAGTAGCCCAACAAGAATATACTTCAGAAGCCAGTAATGTGGGATTATGAAACTACAAGCCAAGTCATCTTCAACTACCATGGGACTCCTGGAAAGTACATGAAAGCTCAAGTAAGCCACCAAGCCATCAGGCCCCCCATAGCTCAAAACCCCTCTATGGCAACATCAAATCCTGAATGTAATGAAGCCAAATTGTTCTACCTTTGTTTCCCCATTCACTGTAAACCAAGCCATCATGGAATGAGGAAAGTAGGAAATTGGATCACCTCATCTTTTTATCAAGCTACCAAGCTAGCATGGTGATTCAATCACTGAGGGCTCCTTAAATGCAAGGATCACATTTGTCTTTTATGTCTTTCATAAAGTGGACACTGAATAAATATTCATTGGGGCGCCTGGGTGGCTCAGTCATTAAGCGTCTGCCTTCGGCTCAGGGCGTGATCCTGGTGTTCTGGGATCAAGCCTCACATCAGGCTCCTCCGCTGGGAGCCTGCTTCTTCCTCTCCCACTCCCCCTGCTTGTGTTCCCTCTCTCGCTGGCTGTCTCTCTCTCTGTCAAAATAAAAATAAATAAATAAATAAATAAATATTCATTGAATGATGGATGGATGAATAGATGAATGAATGCCATGCTAGGAGAAGAACTAAAAGATTAGGAAACCTAGGTTTTAGTACTGCCAGTAACTGGCATATAATGTTGAACAACATTTCTCTGCTGCTCATTGCCTGTGTGTAACATGAGATTATCTCAAAAGGTCCTGTGAATTTAACTTCTCGTTGATTTTTGTGATGCTTTTGGGTGTGCTAATCAGCCCTGTTTCAGGAGCTTATCACTAGATGCTCTCCTGCCATCTTACAAGCCTGTTAAATTATTGAAATGACGTGAGAGGAGAGTTTCTGGAGAAAGGCAGCAAGCAAAGTGAATAACGAGCTGCGAACAGGCTTACAAGGCCTACGTTCCAACCCCAGTTCTGCTATCCTAGCTATGCAGCCTTGGACGAGTAAATTCCTCTATTTGTATCAACCTGGTTAAAGAAGGGCAGAATTGGAAATTTCAAGCCAGCCAAAGAGTATAAACTACTCTAGATTTTCAATAACAAAGATGTCATACACAGACAAAACAGAACAGTCTCTACTATGGGTAGTGCAAGGCTTGGGACCCTGCTGTCTAAATGAGGAGGCTGGGACTTTCTTGTCGAAAGATAAGAGGTTTATGCCTCTAAATGCTGCTCTCTTCCCATTATTCAAAGACAGAAACTATAATCCTTCTAAGCTAAAAATAAATAGAAAAAGGAAAGAGGATACTAATGTCTCTTAAGCAATTACTATGTGATGAATATGATAATGCATGTCATCATATACTTTAATTTGAAAAAAACAGTGAAAAACACAAAAATTAAAAATCAACCATAGCTCTTCAAATTAAAAATTAAATAAATAGTAAAATAAGCCCTCCTTCATATCCTATTCCACTACCAAAAATAACCAGTGTTATTGATTTGGTATATATCACGTATCACTTCCTAAATGAGGCTTTTCTCCATTTCCCTATTTAAAAGTGTTACCCCTTTCTCCAGCATTTTGGTGTCCTCTTTCCTCTTTATTTTTCCTCCATAGCACTTATCCTCACCAGCTGTACTAGTTTGTTTGTTTAATTTATTTATTTATTTATTTATTTATTTATTTATTTATTGTCTGTCCTGCCAATACCTCAAGAAAATGAAAATTACATCAGATCAGGGATATAAGTCTTTTTTGCTCACTGCTGAAATCTCAGTAACTAGGTCATTTATTAGTATGTACCAGGCACTCAATAAATGAACAAATTAATCCTTCATATTTTTGTAATTTTTATATAAGCATATCTGTATATCTAAAATTATATGCCCATATATAATATATATGTTTTAAGAAAAAAATAACTCATTTATATTCTTCTGAAATTTGTTCTTTCACTTATCTAAGTCATTACATTTTTTCCTTTTGAAGAATTATATAACATTTTCCAATATGAATAATTTATACAGCAATTCCTCTATTGGTGGATATTTAACCATGTGCATGCTTTTACTATTAAAAACTTCTGTGATGAACCCCCTTGTGCAATTATCTGTAAGTATATGTGTTTAATTTTCTAGAAAGTCAAGTTCCAAAAGTAATATTTTTTAGAAGAATTTATTTATTTATTTATTTATTTGAGAGAGAGAGCATGGGGGGAAAGGGCCCAAGGAAGAAGCAGATTCCCCGCTGAGCAGGAAGCCCAAGGTGGAGATGGCTAGATCTCAGGACCCTGAAATCATGACCTGAGCAGAAGGCAGATGCTTACCCAACTGAGCCACCCAGATGCCCCCAATCAAAGGTAAGATTGATGGGTTAAATCAAAGGGTATGTACATTTTCCAATGTCTTTCACTTTAAAAAATTCACCCATCTACCCTGAGAGATAGATGTAAATATCATTTTAAGGGTGAGAAAGCTGGGTCTTTGATGATGAAGTGATTTGTTTAAGAATACAAACTAATCAGTAGCATAGCCAAAGTCTAAATGTAAGGCTTACCTGAATCCCAGATTTCCCCATTCTTTCCGCTATACCATGCTGCTTTATGAGTAAAGAACAAATGTTACTACAACTGTGACATACTGGCAGGGGAAAGGTCAAAATGTTAAACTCCCTAAAGTTGATTTAGATACAAAATCTAAATTAGAGTCCTACTTACCCTTTTTACCTAATATTACTAAAGAATTGAGGTATGCTTAGCCCCACTTCCCAGCTGTGTGGGTATATGCAAATTATTTTACTTCTCTGAGCCTCAGGTTTTTCACCTATAATATGAGGATGAATGATGTTTGTCCTGTCTTACAAGTGGTTGTAAGATTCGAATGAGTTCCTATATGGGAAAGTCCTTTTTAAACTGTAATATGCTTTACACTCTTGAAACCTACTCAGAATTGGAAATTCTTCAACCAGTCTGAACAATACTGCTTTTGCTAGTGCCTGAAATATTCACAGGAAGTCCATGAAATAAGTGGAAATTAATGTTCCCATTTACAAATAAGAAAACTAAGTTTCAAAAAGGTAACACGACTTAAAATCATATGATTCCAAAGATTGTAATTCCTCAGGAATGATCTAGTCCTGCAGTTTTTAAACTGGGCTCCTGTTGCCCAGATCTCTTACCACAAAATTTGATTGAAATTTCAAAATTACATTTCAAATACTTTATGAAAAAATATGCAAGCTCCAATGTGCTCTAGGCAAAGTTTTAATATATTTGAAATGCTAACACATAAACCTGAGCTTATGCATAACTTCATTTTTGTGCAAATCTCATAATAAACCAACAGTTGCTACATATTTGAAACTCCTTGCAATTGTAGCATTGATTGGGAAGGTTGGAGCCCAACACTCAGCTCTTTTTTTTTAATTCAGGCCTGTGCATGTTTGCCCATATCAGATTCTAACAAACAACTTATCCCCTACTTATCAGTACATGTAAGGATTTTCATAAAATTGTGCAAACAAAGTTGGATGTTATCACTAAGCCTATTTAAAACTGTGCTAGTTAAAATGGCTTCATTATTTTCTTTGACTTTATAATAAGTAAATTATATTAATTGAAATATGATTGTTTTCAAAAATGAGTCATATCATATCAGTTCTCTGTTCAAAACCCTCCAAAGATTTCCCATCTTACTCAGAGCAATGGAAGTGTTTATTGTGACCTACAAATATGCCCCTTCTCATAACTTGTCTGACCTCCTCTCCTAGAACTTTCCTTCAAATACAGTGACCTTCTCAATGTTCCTAGAAGGCAAAAGACATGTTCCTGCCTCAGGACCTCTGCACTGGCTGTTCTCCTGGAATAGCATTCCTCCACATATGTGCATTCTTACCTCTTTCAAAGTTTTGCTAAAATAAAGTCTTTTTCTCAATTATGCTTTTTCTGACCATTCTACTGAAAATTGAACCACTCTCCCAGAATTCTCCATTCTCCTTTCCTTCTTGTTTTTTTCTTAGCATTTATCACCATTTGAAATAGTATGCATTTTATTGTCTATTTTCCCCTACTTTAATGTTATTTCCATAAAGGTTGGAATTTTTTTTCTTATTTATCTCTGTATTCCCAACACCTAGAACATTGTCAGGCATGTAGTAGGTGTTCAATACATATTTGTTGAATAAATGAACCTATAAAATATATTTAAAACTAATGAAATACCACTTCCATATAAATATACTAAGATCACATGTAAGATTTTATTTCAACATGAAGAATAGACTCACTAAAAATCACTTAAAGACTTGATGAAGACCCAAGTTTCCATATTGCAGAGAAAGTAAGACCCAGAAGGGTGGAGTCTCACAAAGGCCCATAGTGAACGAACAAGCTTTGTCTCCTGCATTTTACAAGCTTGACTTGTTTCATTTTTACTAGGTTACTTCGAAAACCTCTGTTAAGAGGAAACAAGGAGTCCAGGGCCTGCAGAAAGGACAGGTTGATCCAGATCAGTGGTAAGGAAGCCAAATAAAATGCCTCAGGAAACTGGGACAAAGTCAATAGCAGGGTCTCCAGGAAAATATTGGGCTTCAGGTTACAGGGTGAGAAGTTGAAGATTAGGGGAAAGGTGAAGTGACAACTTGGTAGCCAAGGAAATCCCAGAGATACTCAGTAGATGTTCTCATTTGGCAAGGCTCTCAAAGCAGCAACTCTGTACAACAGCTGTACATGCCCAGCTTCAGGGCAGCAGCAACTGGAACTTGCCTCCAAATCTCTTCTGGCAATATGCTGCCTTCTGTGGTTTCTAGAACACTTCCAAAATATCTTAATGTAATCAAGGACTCACAAGGCTAAAGATCTTGAAAGTCCCCTCTAATATCATCTAGTCTCATAACCTCATCTTGTGAAGGATGTACTGAGGCCCAGCAAGGAAAAAGGATTTACCCCTAAGTAATACAGCCAGAAAAAGGTAGTGCTGTAACTATAGACATGGTTTCTTGTTTTCCACCCAAATGCTCTTTCCACTAGTATCAGGAACTCAGGACTGGAGGATACCTGGTAATCAAGTCCACTTCCACCATGACCATTTGATATTTGAATCACCATGAAAGGAGTATCCAACCCCCCCATTGATGTCTCCAATAATGGAATTTAGGAGCACCTTCCTGGCTCAGTTGGAGTGTGCAATTCTTTATCTTGGGGTTGTGGGTTTGGGACCTGCATTGGGTATAGAGATTACTTTAAAAAAATAAAAATCTTAAAAAATGGAATTTCATTACAAATCAATGCAGCACATTTTTTACACATATAGTTGTGAGAATTAAAAGCCTATTACTTGTCACTATAATGAATTTAAATGCCTGTGGATTCCACCCAGAGTTACCCATTGAGGGCCGCACAGATTCCACCTGCTCCTTCTGATCTAAGATTTTTAGAGGTCTGAAAACAGGATCAGTACTCCACTGAATCTTCTCTGCTTCAATCTAAGAACGTGTAATTTTTTAACTGATTTTATGGGACCTGTGTTTTGGGTCCTTTCCTTGTCTTCTCTCTTCTCTCTGGACATTCTTCTATTTTCCTGTTGTCACCCTTAAAGTGGAAGAAGAACTTCAGGCTGGGGACAGTCCTTTAAGGGAGTTTGACCAGGACAGGAATTTCTCTCTCTGTCTAGGTTCTACATGTTTACTAATGCAGCTCAACAGCACCTTGGTTTTGGAGGCAGCCAAAACTCACTGTCTGTACCTGATCAACTAGAACCCCTAAATTCATTCATAAGGATTTGCCTGAATTCTTGTTTTCAGTCAGACAAATAAGGAGCTTGGAAATCATCACTTCTAACCACACAAGAATAAAAAAGATGGGGGAAAAAAGCCTTTCTTTGAACAATTAAAGAATTGAGTGCACTGAGAAAGCCTTAAAAAATTGGAGATATAGGCAGAAGGATACAGGTAATTATAGCTTGCCATAGAAGCAGCTCAGGAAGAGCAACATCCATAAGAACAAATACCTGGGTAGGAAAACATAATCTATAATTGATGAATTACTGGAAGCTCAGGAAGGACAACCTAGAGAGTTAAAAATTCCAGGGAAGTCAAGTCTTAGGAGGACCCTTATATTTTCTTAAGTTTTACTTCCAGGAGGCCTACCAGGTTCTCACAATGAAGATCAGAGAGGAAAAAAAAAATCCTGGTTCTTCCAACAGGAGAGAGGAAAAAGTAGCCATTTTGAAAAAACAAAACAAAACAAACTAGAGCATTCTGTTCTTCTTAATAGGGAATTTATTTTACTACAGCCTACCTGACCTAGGAAAAAGGTAATGTCTAAATTTGGCCCACTCTAGCCTTCCATTTCAGGGAAGGGAAATAATGCAACTCAAGCCCCCTCTAGCCTTCCAAGTGAGTGAAAGGAAATATCCCAATCCATCTCCATTTAGCTTTCCTACTCCACCTAAGGGAGAGAAACTGAGAAGCACTTCTGAAAGTCATATCTCAGGAGTACAGTTAAACAAACAAACACTGAAACCTAACCACAGGACTAAAGAATCATTTTTTATTCCCCACACTTTTCTACTACATTGATAGTAATTATTATCCTATATAATAATGGGCTTAAAACTAAAAGAACTGTATTTCTTGTATCTTATTTAAGAAGTCTCTAGGGAAACCCAAAGACAACAGGGGAAACAAAAAACGAGGACACCAGAGGAAATTTTATCCTTTGAAACCTACAGCTATAGCAAAAGGTAAACACAACCTAACTGCTGGCCAAATAACATAGAGCTTCATACTTAAAGGCTTATTTATCTCAGTTCTTTTTATTCAGTATATCATGCCAAGCTTTCATCAAAAAATTACAAATTATATTAAAAGACAAAAGAAGCCCATTTGCAGAGACAAAGCAAAAATCAGAACCAGACTCAAATATGGCAGAAGTGTTGGGAATTATCAAACTTGGAAATTAAATATTGTTTAATATGCAAAGGGATCTAATGGAAAAAGTGGGCAACATGCAAGAACAGATGGGTAATGTAAACAGAGAGATAGAAACTCTAAGAAAGAGTCAAAAGAAAATGCTAGAAATTTAAAAAATTCTGTTATGGTTATAAAGAATGCCTTTGATGGTCTCATTAATATACTAGAATACTAGATATGGTTGAGGACATGGTTTCATTAATAGACTAGACATGGTTGAGACTATGGTAATGACTATAAATTACACTAGACATAGTGAACTTGAAGAAATATCACTAAAAATTCCCAAAATTAAATACAAATAAAAAATAAATATATGTAATACAATACCCAAGAACTGAGTGACAATTACAAAAGGTAACATATGTGTAATGGAAATACCAGGAGATAGAAAGAGGAAAGGAACAGAGGAAATGTTTGGAATAATAATGGCTGAGAATCTTCCAAAATCAATTATAGGCACAAAGCCACAGATCCAGGAAACTCAGAGAACACCAAGAAGGATAAATAACGACAAAAATAAATCTACATATCATATTAAAACTTCACAAATCAATGATAAAAAGAAAGCATTTAAAGAAGATGGAGGGGAAAAATATGTTATCTACAAGCAAGAATAAAAACTCCATCAGACTTCTCAGAAACCATACAAGCAAGAAGAGAGTGGAGTGAAATATTTGAAGTATTGAAAGACAAAAACCACCAAACTCTAGAATTTTGTATCCCATAGAATTATCTTTCAAAAAGAAAATAAAGACTTTCTAAGACAAAAACAACTTGAGAGAATTTGTTCCCAGTACACCTGCCATGAAGATATGTTAGAAGAAGTTATTAAGATCAGAAACTTAAATCTACATAAAGGAAGAGTATTTGTAAAGCAATAAATGAAGGTAGAATAAAATGTTTTATTTTTCTATTCTTAATTGATCTAATACATATCATTGTGTTTAAAATAATAATAGTAATAATGTGTTCAATGATTTTAGCTTTGGATAAGTGAAATGAATGATAGCAGTTTTATAAGGGACTTAAGGGCAGAACTGGAAATTCATTTTATTTACACTATCCATGAGTCAATATAGTGTTATTTGAAAATGTACTTGTATTAGTTGTAAATTTATAGTGCAAACTCCAGAGCAACTACTCAAAAAAGCAAAAAAAAAAAAAAAAGGCAAAAAACCATATTTGATATGCTAAGTGAGAAAATGGAATCATACAAAATAATTAAACCCAGATAAGGCAGAAAAAGAGTGAAAGACAAGGATGAAGATGAAGATGAAGAAGATATTTAAAAAAGAACAAGAGGAACAAATAGAAAAAAGAACAAATATGGTAGATATTAATCCAATGATATCAATAATCACTTTAGTTGTTAATGGTCTAAATATTCAAATTTAAAGATGGGAACTGTCAGACTTACTAAAAAACCAAAATCAAACAACATGTTGCTACAAGAAACCCACTTTATTTATTTTTTTAAAGAAAGAACCATGAGAGACTATGGACTCTGGGAAACAAACTGAGGGCTTCAGAGGGGAGGGGGGTGGGGGATTGGGATAGGCTGGTGATGGGTATTAAGGAGGGCACGTATTGCATGGTGCACTGGGTGTTATACGCAAGTAATGAATCATGGAACTTTACATCAAAAACTAGGGATGTACTATATGGTGACTAGCATAATATAATAAAAATATTATTAAAAAATAATAAAGATTTTTATTTATTTGACAGAGAGAGAGACACAGTGAGAGACAAGCAGGGGAAGTGGGAGAGGGAGAAGTAGGCTTCCTGCTGAGCAGGGAGCCAGATGCGGGGCTGGACCCCAGGACCCTAGGATTATGACCTGAGCCGAACGCAGACACTCAATGACTGAGCCACGCAGGCGCCCCAAGAAACCCACTTTAAATATGAAGACACAATAGATTTAAAAATAAAGGAATGTAAAGAAAAATATTTAGACATACCTAGAAAGAAGTTGCAACTGATGTCAAAAAGATTACTCCTGTGTTCTCCTCTAGGATTTTATGACTTCCTATCTCACATTTAGGTCTTTAATACATTTTGAATTTATTTTTGTGTATGGTTGAGAAAGTGGTACAGTTTCATTCTTTTGCATTTGCAGTTTTCAAACACCACTTGTTGAAGAGAAATTATTTTTCCAGTTTGATATCCTTTCCTGTTTTGTTGAAGATTAATTGACCATATAGGTATAGGTTCGTTTCTGGGTTTCTATTCTGTTCTATTGATCTCTGTGTCTATTTCTGCTCAAGTACCATACTTGTTTTGATCACTACATCTTTGTAATATAACTTGAAGTCCAAATTTGTGATGCCTCCAGCTTTGTTTTCTTTTTCAAGGTTGCTTTGTAATTTCATACAGGTTTTAAGATTATTTGTTCTAGCTCTGTGAAAAATGCTATTGGTATTTTGATAAGGATTGCTTTAAATATGTCTATTGCTTTGAGTAGTATAGACATTTTAAAAATATTTTTTTTCCAATCCATGAGCATGGAATGTCTTTCCATTTCTTTGTGTCATCTTCAATTTCTTTCATCAATGTTTTACAGTTTTCAGAGTATAGGTCTTTTACCTTCTTGGTTAGGTTTATTCTGAGGTATCTTTTTGGTTTTGGTGCCATTTTAAATAGGATTGATTCCTTAATTTCTGTTTCTGCTGCTCATTATTGGAAAACACTAAGGAGGTTTCTCAAAAAGTTAAAAATAGAACTACCCTATTATCCAGCAATTGCCCTACTAGGTATCTACATAAATATCAAGAATACGAATATACTAATTCAAAGGGATACATGTACCTCCAAGGTTTATAACAGCATTATCTGCAATATCCAAATTATGGAAACAGCCCAAGTGTCCATCCACTGAAGAATGGATAAAGAAGATGTGGGGTGTGTGTGCACGTGTGCGTGTGTGTATGTGAATATTAGCCAATAAAATAATGAAATCTTGCCATTTGCAATGACATGGATGGAGAGTATTATGCTAAGAGAACTAAGTCAGCCAGGGAAAGACAAATACTATATGATTTCACTCATACGTGGAACTAGAAAACAAAACAAATGAGCAAAGGGGAAAAAGAGAGAATCAAACCAGGAAACAGACTCTTAACTATCAAGAACAAACTGATGGCTACCAGAGGGGAGGTGGGTTAAATAGGTGACGGGGATTAAAGAGTATACTTGTTGTTATGGGTACCTGGTGTTGTACGGAAGTGCTGAATCACTATATTATACACCTGAAACTAATATTAGACTGTAAATTAACTAACTAAATTTAAATAACCACTTAAAAAAAGAAAAGTATACCATGATAACACTAATCAAAAGAAAACTGAAGTAGCTATGTTAATTTCAGGCAAACCAGACTTCAGTGCAAGGAAAATTATCAGGGCTAAAGAGAAGCATTACTTGATGATAAAGGGGATAATTCTCCAAGAATGCATAAGAACCCTTAATTCATATGTGCATAACCACTGAGTATTAAAATGTATGAGGCAAAAACTGACAAAGTTACACAAAGAAAAAGATAAATTTATTATTAAAGTTGGTGACTTCAATACTCCTCTCTTGACAGATCTGGCAGATAGAGTCAGTATGGACATAGTTGAACTGAACAGCACCATCAATAAACTGGATTTAATTGGTAGTTATAGAGTATTTCATCCAACAACAGCAAAAGTCACATTATCTTCAAGTTCACATGGAACATCCACCAAGATATACAAACTCTGGGCCTTAAAATACACCTTAACAATTTTTTTAAAAAAATTAAAATTGCACAAAATATGCTCTCAGATGACAATGGAATTAAACTAGAAATCAATAACAGAATGATAGCTGCGCCAAAATACTTGGAGACTAAACATGACATGCCTACACAATATACTTGTTCAAGAGTAAGTCTCAAGGAATATTTTAAAATATTTTGAACTAAATGAGAATGACAATACAACACATCGAAATTTGTGGATTGAGGCAAAAGCAGTTCTTATAAGGAAATACATAGTATTGAATGCATAAAATAGAAAATAAGAAATATATATATATATGTATATATATCACAAATAATTGAAACCTCGACCTCAAGAAACTAGAAAAAGGAGATAAAATTAAATGAAAAGAAGCAGAAAAATATAAATAATTAACATTGGAGCAGAAAGTAAAGGAATTGAAAACAGGAAATCAAGAGAGAAAATCAAGAAAAACAAAAGCTCGTTCTTTGAAACAATCAATAAGATTGAGACAACTCTAGCCAGGTTAACTAAGAAAAAAAGATAAGACACAAATTACTAATATTAGAAACAAAAATGGGGCCATTACTCTTGATCCCATAACGTTGAAAGCATAATAAATGAATAATGTAAACAAATCTATGCCCACTAATTTGATAACCTAGATGAAATGGACTAATTCTTTGAAAGATACGATCTACCAATATTCACATCAAAAGACTTAGATGACCTAAATAGGTATAAATCTATTAAAGAAATTGAATCAATAATTAATAACTACCCAAAAGACATACAAATGGCTAACAGACACATGAAAAAATGTTCAAAATCATTAGCCATCAGGGAAATTCAAATCAAAGCCACACTAAGATACCACCTTATGCCAGTTAGAATGGCAAAAATTGATAAGGCAAGAAACAATTGTTGGAGAGGATGTGGAGAAAGGGGATTCCCTCCTACATTGTTGGTGGGAATGCAAGTTGGTACAGCCACTCTGGAAAACAGTGTGGAGGTCCCTTAAAAAGTTAAAAACTGAGCTACCCTATGATCGAGCAATTGTGCTACTGGGTATTTACCCCAAAGATACAGACGTAGTGAAGAGAAGGGCCATATGTACCCCAATGTTCATAGCAGCATTGTCCACAATAGCTAAATCGTGGAAGGAGCCAAGATGCCCTTCAACAGATGACTGGATTAAGAAGATGTGGTCCATATATACAATGGAATATTACTCAGCTATCAGAAAGAACGAGTTCTCAAAATTTACTGCAACATGGATGGCACTGGAGGAGATAATGCTAAGTGAAATAAGTCAAGCAGAGAAAGACAATTATCATAAGGTTTCTCTCATCTATGGAACATAAGAACTAGGAAGATCGGTAGGAGAAGAAAGGGATAAAGAAAGGGGGGTGATCAGAAGGGGGAATGAAGCATGAGAGACTATGGACTCTGAGAAACAAACTGAGGGCTTCAGAGGGGAGGGGGGTGGGGGAATGGGATAGACTGGTGATGGGTAGTAAGGAGGGCACGTATTGCATGGTGCATTGGGTGTTATATGCAACTAATGAATCATCGAACTTTACATCAAGAACCAGGGATGTATTGTATGGTGAATAACATAATATAATAAAAATATTATTATGAAAAAAAATAACTACCCGAAAGAGAAAGCAGAAAGCCCAAAAGGGAGGTTCACTAATGAGTTCTATGAAATATTTAAGGAAGAAATTGTACCAAATCTATAATATCTTCAAAAAAAAAAGAAATAGAGGAAATACTTCCTAACTCATTCTCTGAGGACAGCATTACCTCTTAATGAAACCAAAGTCAGTACAGAAAAGAAAAACATCAAAACCAATATTCTCATAAAATGAATGCAAAAATTCTTAACAAAATATTAACATATCAAATTGAACAAAGTATAAAATGAATTTTGCATCATGACCAAGAGGATGTATTACAGTTATACAAGGCTGGTTCAACATATGATGGTCAATTGCTATAATCTAACACATCAACAGACCAAAGACTAAAAATTATAATAGCATATTAATAGTGCAGAAAAAGGATTTGACAAAATCCCACACACATTCATGGTAAAACCTTACAGCAAAGTAGGAATAAAGGGGGACTTTTTCAACTTGATAAAGAACGTTTACAAAAAATAAACAAAACAAAGCAAAAAAACAAAAAACAAACCCTACAGCTAACATCATACTAAATGAAGTGAAACTAAGATCAGGGACAAGTCAAGGATGCCCCCTCTGACCATCCCTATTCAACATCATACCTGAAGTCCTAACTAATGCAATAAGACAACAAAATGAAAGGTAGACAGATTTGGAACAAAGGAATAAAACTGTATTTGTTGGCAGATGACTACTTTCTACTTAGAAAGTGCAAAAGAATCAATCAAGAACTCTGGAATTAATAAATGACTATAGCAAGATTTCAGGATAAAAGATTAACATACAAAAGTCAATTACTCTCTTATATACCAGTAAGGAACAATTGGAATTTGAAATTAAAAACAAGAATGTGGCTAAGCCCTTCTCTCTAGACTTAAGTATTTGATTTTGGGTCCCAGTGACAAAATTTTGCACTTGTTCTGGTGTCATTGGTGCCTTCTTAGTTTCAGTCCTCTGATCCCACATTCCCCAGCCTTGTTCTTCACCACAATAGTTCCAGGGTTTACACCAAGCAGAATCTTACAAATCTGTTCAGGAAAAATTGTATTAACCCATTCTTAAATATACCTAAGAAATAGGTACCCCTTCCCACTTCTCAGAAACATCTACTTTGTTTATGGCTTTTTGCAACATGGGCTCTGGGAACCATAGAGGCAGTAGGAACTCTCCTTGGCCTAGATTCTAACTCTAATTTCATACAGTTAAATTCTTCTGTAAATTCAAGAACCTTGTAGCAAAGTCCCATAGTTTCAGGCAGGAATTCCATTCTTAAATGCTTAGTAAATATTTGCTGAATAGAAAGATTTTCTACTTTGCAGTCAGACATATTTAGGTAAGAATCCACACTTTGCTACTTACTGGTGCTGTGGCCCTTGGATAATCTATTGAACTTCAGTGGCCTTCAGAGTTTTATCTGTATAGGAGAACCAATAATCCCTACTTCACAGAGCTGAAATAAGTCAATGAAATAATGGAACCTATAGATATAAAAATACCTACCACTTTCTTCAAATTAACAAATGTTAATTTCTATATTATATGGTTTATGATGTGTCTAGCTCCATACTAAGAACCAGAAAAATCCATGTAAGGCCAAGAGACTGAGCACTTACGGCCCACCTGTTCTATGGAGAGCATAGTCGTATCTCAGAAATACAACATGAAGAGTGAGAGAAACTAGAACCTGGAACAATACACCCTAGGAACTGTTGCACTACAGGGTTGGCCAAAGTAGGTTCACCTTAACAGACAGATAAATTACAATCCAGGAAGTCAGTTGGCAATGATGCCACTGAGATGTGGTTTAATGACCAGCTTTCCAATATTCCATGCTCATGGATCGGAAGAATTAACATAGTTAAAATGTCCATGCTACCCAGA
Source organism: Ursus arctos (assembly GCF_023065955.2). Taxonomy (NCBI): domain Eukaryota; kingdom Metazoa; phylum Chordata; class Mammalia; order Carnivora; family Ursidae; genus Ursus; species Ursus arctos. The sequence goes on from NC_079873.1 coordinate 53,314,827, forward strand.
GCAATCTACACTTTCAATGCTATCCCGATCAAAATACCGAGGATATTTTTCCAAGAACTGGAACAAATAGTCCTTAAATTTGTATGGAAACAGAAAAGGCCCCGAATCTCCAAGGAACTGTTGAAAAGGAAAAACAAAGCTGGGAGCATCACAATGCCAGATTTCGAGCTGTACTACAAAGCTGTGATCACAAAGACAGCATGGTACTGGCACAAAAACAGACACATAGACCAATGGAACAGAAGAAAGAGCCCAGAAATGGACCCTCGGCTCTTTGGGCAACTAATATTTGATAAAGCAGGAAAAAACATCCGGTGGGAAAAAGACAGTCTCTTCAATAAATGGTGCTGGGAAAATTGGACAGCTACATGCAAGAGAATGAAACTTGACCACTATCTCACACCATACACAAAAATAAACTCCAAATGGATGAAAGACCTCGATGTGAGACAGGAATCCATCAAAATTCTAGAGGAGAACATAGGCAGCAACCTCTACGACATCGGCCAAAGCAACCTTTTTCATGATACATCCCCAAAGGCAAGAGAAACAAAAGATAAAATGAATTTATGGGACTTCATCAAGATTAAAAGTTTCTGCACAGCCAAGGAAACAGTCAGAAAAACTAAGAGGCAGCCCACGGAATGGGAGAAGATATTTGCAAATGACACTGCAGATAAAGGACTGGTATCCAAGATCTACAAAGAACTTTTCAAGCTCAATACACGAGAAACAAATAAACAAATCAAAAAATGGGCAGAAGATATGAACAGACACTTTTCCAATGAAGACATACAAATGGCTAACAGACACATGAAAAAATGTTCAAAATCATTAGCCATCAAGGAAATTCAAATCAAAACCCCACTGAGATACCACCTTACGCCAGTTAGAATGGCAAAAATAGACAAGGCAAGAAACAACAATTGTTGGAGAGGATGTGGAGAAAGGGGAACCCTCCTACATTGTTGGTGGGAATGCAAGTTGGTACAGCCACTCTGGAAAACAGTGTGGAGGTCCCTTAAAAAGTTAAAAATTGAGCTACCCTATGATCCAGCCATTGCACTACTGGGTGTTTACCCCAAAGATACAGACATAGTAAAGAGAAGGGCCAAATGCACCCCAATGTTCATAGCAGCAATGTCCACAATAGCTAAATCGTGGAAGGAGCCGAGATGCCCTTCAACAGATGACTGGATTAAGAAGTTGTGGTCCATATATACAATGGAATATTACTCAGCTATCAGAAAGAACGAGTTCTCAACCTTTGCTACAACATGGACAGCACTGGAGGAGATAATGCTAAGTGAAATAAGTCAAACAGAGAAAGACAACTATCATATGATTTCTCTCATCTATGGAACATAAGAACTAGGATGATCGGTAGGGGAAGAAAGGGATAAAGAAAGGGGGGTGATCAGAAGGGGGAATGAAACATGAGAGACTATGGACTATGAGAAACAAACTGAGGGCCTCAGAGGGGAGGGGGGTGGGGGAATGGGATAGACCGGTGATGGGTAGTAAGGAGGGCACGTATTGCATGGTGCACTGGGTGTTATACACAACTAATGAATCATCGAGCCTTACATCGGAAACCGGGGATGTACTGTATGCTGACTAACATAATATAATGAGAAATCATTAAAAAACATAAATAAATAAATAAATAAATAAATAAATAAATAAATAAATAAACAAAGACAGCAGGGTACTGGCACAAAAACTGACACATAGACCAATGGAACAGAATAGAGAACCCAGAAATGAACCTTCGGCTCTATGGGCAACCAATCTTTGACAAAGCAGGAAAACACATCCAGTGGAAAAAACACAGTCTCTTCAATAGCTGGTGCTGGGAAAATTGGATAGCTACATGCAAAAGAATGAAACTTGACCACTATCTCACAATACAGAAAGATAAACTCCAAATGGATGAAAGACCTTGATGTGAGACAGGAATCCATCAAAATCATAGAGGAGAACATAAGTTGCAACCTTTTTGACATTGGCCACAGCAACTTTTTTCATGACACATCTCCATAGGCAAGAGAAACAAAAGCAAAAATGAGCTTGTGGGGCTTCATCAAGATCAAAACTTCTGCACAGCCAAGGAAATAGTCAAAAAAACTAAGAGGCAGCCCATGGAATGGGAGAAGATATTTGCAAATGACATGACAGATAAAAGACTAGTATCCAAGATCAACAAAGAACTTCTTAAACTCAATACACGGTAATCAAATAATCAAATAAAAAAATTGGGCAGAAGATATGAACAGACACTTTTCCAATGAAGACATACAAATGGCTAACAGCCATATAAAAACGTTCAAAATCATTAGACATCAGGGAAGTTCAAATCAATACCACCTTGAGATACCACCCTATGCCAGTTAGAATGGCAAAAATTGACAAGGCAGGAAACAACAAATGTTGGAGAGGATGTGGAGAAAGGGGATCCCTCTTACACTGGTGGTGGGAATGCAAGTTGGTACAGCCACTTTGGAAAACATTGTGGAGGTCCCTTAAAATGTTAAAAATTGAGCTACCCTCTGATCCAGCAGTTGCACTCTGGGTATTTACCCCAAGCTTACAGATGTAGTGAAGAGAAGGGTTATATGCATCCCAGTGTTCATAGCAGCATTGTCCACAATAACTAAATTGTGGAAGGAGCCGAGATGCCCTTTTACAGATGACTGGATTAAGAAGATGTGGTCCATATATACAATGGAATATCTGTCATCAGAAAGAACGATTACCCAACATTTGCAGCAACAGGGATGGGAGATTATGCTAAGTGAAATAAGTCAAGCAGAGAAAGACAATTATCACATGGTTTCACTCATTTATGGAACATAAGAAATAGCAGGGAGATGGGTAGGAGAAGGAAGGGAAGAATGAAGGGGGGTAAACAGAAGGGGGAATGAACCATGAGAGACTCTGGAAAAGAAACTGAGGGCTTCAGAGGTGAAGGGGTCGGGGATTGGGATAGGCCGGTGATGGGTATTAAGGAGGGCACATATTGTATATTGCACGGGTGTTCTACGCAAATAATGAATCATGGAACATTGCATCAAAAACTGGGGATGTACTGTATGGTGACTAACATAACAAAATAAAAATTATTTAAAAAAACATCTTAGGGATGAAGCAAAAGTAGTTCTTAGAGGGAAGTATATAGCAATACAGGGCTAACTCAAGAAGCAAGAAAAATCTCTTGAAGAAGATGCAAAAAAAATGGAAAAACATTTCATGCTCATAGAATGGAAAGAATATCCAATAGGAAAAAGACATTATGTTCAATAAAAATGGACAGCAACATGCAAAGGAATGAAACTGGACCACTTTCTGACACCACACACAAAAAAATAAATTCAAAATGATTGAAAGACCTAAATGTGAGACAAAAACATCAAAATCCTAGAGAAGAACACAGGCAGAAATCTTTTTGACATCAGCCATAGCAACTTCTTACTGGGGCAAGGGAAACAAAAGCAAAAATAAACTATTGGGACTTCATCAAAATAAAAAGCTTCTGCACAATGAAGGAAAGAACCGAAAAAACTAGAAGGCAACTTATGGAATGGGAGAAGATATTTCAAATGACATATCTGATAAAGGGTTAGTATTCAAAATAAATAAACTTATAAAACTCAACACCCAAAAATGAATAACCCAGTTAAAAATGGGCAGAAAATATAAACAGACATTTCTCCAAAGAAGACATACAGATGGCCAACAGACACATGATTAGACGTCCAACATCACTTACCATTAGGAAAATGCAAATCAAAACTACAATGATATATCACTTTCTTTTAGACGTGGTCTGGTTACATTCTTTTCCAAGTCCAAATCTTCCCAGCACCATTTATATGAGAGACTGTGCTTTCTCCATTGTGTGTTCTTGGCTCCTTTGCCACAAATTAATTGTCCATATATGTGTGGATTTATTTTTGGGTTCTTAGTTTTGTTCCACTGATCTGTCTGTCGCATTCATGACAATACTACACTGTTTTGATTACTATAAGTTTGTGGTATAATTTTTAGACAGAGAGCATGGTACCTTTAGCTTTGTTCTTCCCTAAGATTGTTTTGGCTATTTGGGATCTTTTGTGGTTTTATATAAATTTTGGAATTATTTGCTCTAGTTTTCTGAAAAAATGCCTTTGTAATTTTGATAGGGATTTCACTGAATCTGTATATTGCTTTAGATAGCATGGGCATTTTAACAGTATTAATTCTTCCAATTCATTGGCATGAAATATTTGTTCCATTTATTTGTGTCTTCTTCAATTTCACTTATTAGTGTCTTACAGTTTTCAGTGTACAGGTCTTTCACCTCTTTGGTTAAATTTATTTCTAGTTACTCAATTCCTTGTGATACAATTGTAAATGGTATTGCTTTCTTAATTTCTCTTTCTGATAGTTTGCTATTAGTTTATGGAGATGCCACAGATTTCTGCATATTGATTTTGCCACCTGCAACTTTACTGAATTTGTGTATTAGTTCTAAAATCTTTTGGTGGAGACTAGGATTTTTTTTTAATACAGTATCATGTCATTTGCAAATAGTGACAGTTTTACATTTCCTTTCTAAATTGGATGTCTTTTATTTATTTTTCTTGCCTTATTGCTGTTGCTAGGATTTCCAATAGTATATTGGATAAAAGTGGCAAGAGTGGGCTTTCTTGTTGTGTTTCCGATCTCAGAGGAAAAGCCTTCTTCAGTTTTTTACCATTGAATATGATGTTAGCTATGGATTTGTAATATATGGCCTTTATTGTGTTGATGTACATTCCTTCTATTCTACCCACTTTGTAGACAGCTCTTATCGTAAATGGATGTCAAATTTTGTTAAATGCTGTCTATACATCTATTATCATTATTATATGGTTTTTATGTTACAGTTTGTTAATGTGGTGCATCAAGTTAATTGATTTACAGATGTTGAGCCATCTTAACATCACTGATTTAATTCCAATTGATTATGGTATATGCTTCTTTTAATGTATTTTCAAATTCAGTTTACTAATATTTGGTTGAGGATTTTTACATTTATATTCATCAAGGATATCACCTGTAATTTTCCTTTTTTGTGTTGTGCTTGTCTGGTTTTGGTATCAAAGTAATGCTAGCCTTGTAAAATGATTTTAGAAGCCAATCTGCCACTTCAGTTTTTTTTCTTTCTCTTCTTTTCTTTTTCTGTTTTTGTTTGTTTGTTTGTTTGTTTTTTAGAATTTGAGAAGGATAGCTATTAAATCTGTTTTGAATGTTTGGTAGAATTCACCAATAAAACCATCTGATTTTGGACTTTTGTTTGTTAAGAGTTTTTGATTACTGATTTAATTTCCTTACTAGAAACTGATCTATTCAGGTATTCTCTTTCTTCATGTATCAGTCTTATAAGATTCCATGTTTCTAGGAAATGTATACATTTCTTCTAAATTGTCCAATTTGTTGGTGTATAATTGTTCATAACAGTTCCTTATCATCCTTTCTATGTCAGTTGTATCAGTTGTAATTTCTTTAATCAAATTTTATTATTTGAGCCCTCTCTCTTTTCCTGGTGAATTTAGCTAAAGGTTGGTCAATTTTGTTTATATTTTCAAAAAACCAGCTCTTGGTTTTGTTGATCTTTTCCATTGTCTTTTTGGCTCTATTTTATTACATCTGCTCTGATCTTGATCATTTTTTTTTCCTTCTACTAACTTCAGGTTTTGTTCATTCTTTTTCTAGTTACCTTAGGTGTAAAGTTATGTTCTTTATTTGAGATTTTTATTTTATTTTATTTTATTTTATTTATTTTATTTATTTTATTTTATTTTTGAGGTATTGCTATAAACTTCCCACTTAGGACTGCTTTTGCCACAACCTATACATTTTGATATGTCATATTTCTGTTTTCATTTGTCTCTAGGTATTTTTTAAAATGTGTGTTTTTCTTTCTTTAATGAAGAAACTTGCAACTTGTTCAGTTGCATGTTGTTTAATCTCCAATTTTTTTTGTTTTTTCCCCCAGTTTTCTTCTTGTAATAGTTTTCTAATTTCATACCACTGTGGTCAGAAAAGATGCTTGATATGATTTCAGTCTTTTAAATGTGTTGATACTTGTTTTGTGGCTAACCTGTGGTCTATCTGAAAGATTGTTCCATGTGCACTTGAAAAGAATGTGTATTCTGCTATTTTTGGATGTAATGTTCTATATATATCTATTAAGTCCATTTGGTCTAATGTGTTGTTTAAGGCTGATGTTTCCTTATTGATTTTCTGTCTGGATGATCTGTCCATTGATTTAAGTGGGGTGCTAAAGTTCCCTACTACTATCATATTACTATCAATTTTTCCCTTTAGGTTTGTTAATATTTGCTTCATATATGTTAGTGCTCCTATGTTGAGTGCACATATGTATTATTAATGTTTTATCCTCTTGCTGGATTGATCACTTTATCATTATGTAATGCTATTCTTTGTCTTTTATTATATTCTTAGTTTTAAAGTCTATTCTGAGCAAAAGAAGTCAATCAGAGAAAGACAATTATCACATGGTTTCATTCATATGAGGAATATAAGAAACAGTGCAGAGGATCATAGGGGAAGGGAGGGAAAATGGAATAAGAAAAAATCAGAGAGGGAGAGAAACCATGAAAGACTCTTAACTATGGGAAAGAAACTGAGAGCTGCTGAAGGGGAGGTGGGTGGGGGAATGGGGTAACTGGGTGACAGACATTAAGGAGGGCACCTGATGTGATGAGCACTGGGTATTATATGCAACTGATGAGGGGCGCCTGGGTGGCACAGCGTTGAGTGTCTGCCTTCGGCTCAGGGCGTGGTCCCAGCATTATGGGCTTGAGCCCCACGTCAGGCTCCTCTGCTATGAGCCTGCTTCTTCCTCTCCCACTCCCCCTGCTTGTGTTCCCTCTCTCTCTGGCTGTCTCTATCTCTGTCAAATAAATAAATAAAATCTTATATGCAACTGATGAATTATTGAACTCTACATCTGAAACTAATGATATACCACTATATTTTGGCTAATTGAGTTTAAATATTAAAAAAAGAAAAAGAAAAAAAAATAGAGTCTATTTTGTCCGGTATGATGATGGCTTCATCAGCTTTCTTTTTATTGCTATTTCTATGGAATATTTTCGCCATCTCTTTACTTTCAGTTTGTGTGTGTCCTTACTTCTGAAGTGAGTCTCTTGTAGGAAGCATATAGATAGGTCTTATTTTTTAATCCACTTAGCCACTTGATGTCTTTTAATTGGAGAATTTAGTCCATTTACACTTAAAGTAATTATTGATAGATATGTAGTTACTGCTCGTTTGTTCATTGTTTTTTGGCTTTTTTTTTTTTTGTATTTCCATTCTGTTTCTTTTTTTTTTTTCTCTGTTCCCTTGTGGTTTGATAGTTTCCTTCAGTGTTATGTTTACATTCCTTTCTCATTTTCTATTGTGTATTTACTGTAAGTTTTTCCTTTGTGGCTACCATGAGGTTTGCATATAACACTCTATTATGTAATTGTCAGTTTTAAGTTGATAGGAACTTAAATTTGAACACATTCTAAAACATTACATTTTTACTCACCTTTTCACATTTTATTTTATTGATGTCACATTTTACATGTTTTTATTTCATGCATTCCTTAACTAATTGTTAAAATTTTAGTTAATTTTACTGCTTTTGTCTTTTAACCTTTATACTTATTTTATTTTATCATTTTTAATAGTTCTTTTTTAAAGATTTTATTTATTTATTTGAGAGAGACAGCAGGAGAGGGGGGAGGGTCAGAGGGAGAAGCAGACTCCCTGCTGAGCAGGGAGCCCAATTCCAAACTAGATCCTGGGACTCCAGGATCCTGACCTGAGCCAAAGACAGTCGCTTAAACAAATGAGCCACCCAGGCACCTTATACTTGTTCTATATGTGATTGATCCACTGTCTTTACCATATATTTATCTTTTCCAGGGAGATTTTTACTCTTGTACTTTTTTGTTATTAATTGGTGCCATTCTTTTCAACTTCACAAAGTTCCTTTCACATTTCTTGTAATGCTGGTTTATTGCTGATGAACTCTTTTAGTGTTTTCTTATCTGTAAAACTAAATCTCTCCTTCAACTTTGACAGGCAGGGAATACTTGGTTGGATTTTTTTTTCCCTTTTAGCACTTTGAATAACATATGCACTCTCTTCTGGACTACAAAGTTGGTGCTGAAAAATCTGCTGAGAGCCTTATGGGGTTTTTCCTGGTGCATAACAAGTTGTTGTTGATTGGTGGTGGTGGTGGTGGTGGTGGTGGAGTTTTGTTTTGTTTTGCTACTTTTAAGATGGTCTCTTTATCTTTAACTTTTACTATTTCAATTATAATGTGTGTTGGTGTGGATCTCTTTAGGTTTATCATATTTGTAAATCGTTGGGCTTCCTGAACCTGGATGCCTGTTTCTTACCACAAATGTAAATTTACAGCGACTATTTCTTTAAAAAAGTTTTCTGGCCCATTTTCTCTTCTCTTTCTGGGACCTTTGTAACATAAATGTTATTTCAGTTGATGTTGTCCCAAAGATCCTTTAAGCTATTGTCAACTTATTTTTTTTTCTTGTTGCAGTTCTGCCTGGGTGAATTTCATTGTTCTGTTTTCCAGCTCATTGATCCATTCTTCTGCTTCACCCAATATGCTGTTAAGGCCTCTAGAGTATTTTTTTCTCTTTAATTATTATAGTCTTCAGCTCCATGACATCTTCTTGGTATTTTCTTTTCTTCTGTTTTATATCTCTTTTTGAAGTTCTTACTGTCCATTCTTCTCCCAAGTTTGGTGAGCATATTTATGACCATTACCTTGGACTCTTTATCAGGTAGATTGTTTATCTGTTTTCATTAAGGTCTTTTTCTGAGGTTTTGTCTTGTTCTTTCATTTGAAACATATTCCTCTGTCTCCTCGTTTTGATTGGCTTTTGGTGTTTGTTTCTGTGTATTATAAAATTCAACTACCTCTCCCAGTCCTGAAGAAGGGGCCTTGTATAGATGTCCCATGGGGACATCATAAGCCTTATCCCCTCCAGTTATTAGATCAAGGGGCTCAAGGGGCATCATCAGTGTGAGGTATATGTGCCCATCTGCTGCAGTGGGGCCATGGTTGTAGTAGAGGATTGGGCAAGGCTCTTGCCCAGCACAGCTGGCATGTGACTTTGGTATGGTGTGGGTGGGGCTCTCACCTTGCCTAGCTGTGGGATGTGGCTGCAGTTTGGGATGGGTAGGTCCTTCAGTGGGGCACACCTTTCAGTGCTAATAGGTTAGAGGGAGAGTTACAAAATAATACTCACCCGTGCCAATATTAGCAAGTTAGAATGAGATCACAAGAATGACACCCACTAGTGTCTCTGTCCCTAGAGTGAGTCCCAACATATTTCTGCCTCTCCAACAGATAGTTTTAACATTAATAAATGGGTCTCCTTCACATATGATCCAGGCTCTTTTCAAAGTGGTGATTTTGTTCCTGGTCTCAGGGTTTCAGGGTGGGCAAGTCTGTGAGTGAGCCCGTTAAAAGTAGGTTCTCCATTCCCTACAGTTCTATGGAGTTGCTGTATATAATCCCCATTGGTTTTCAAAGGTAGATGATTTGGGAGCTGTCTCTCTTGTGTGTGGTATTTGTTGATTGGGGTGCCTGATATGAAGCACAGACTCCCTGTTTCTTAGGAAAAAGTTCCATATTTATAAGGTTCCTCCCTATTGTGGATTGCTACACCGGGGGTGGTTTTCGTTTGTTTCTTTGTCTTTGGTGAGAGTATATATCTGCCTCTCCTACTCATTTCGATGCTGTTTTTTTATCCTTTGTTGTAAAGGGTATGTTCATCCATTTTTCAGGTCTTTTTCAGAAAGAATTATTTCTTTTTTTTTAAGTTTTGAAATAGACAAAAGTTTTTATTTAAAACTCTCAGTCAACTATTTGAAACATGGAAACAAAGTGCAATGCAAAATACATCTATTTGTTGAGGTACATGAGAGTTTATGTGTTATGTAGTACAATATGATATTTTATTGGTAATTAACTGATCAAAACAGAGTCTCACTGAAATTCTATTTAACATTTTTATTTCCTTGGATGAGAGTCTGCATATTGAAAAATTGCCACTGCTTTCCTCTCACTAAGCTTGATGGCAGTGTGATTTTTCCTTCAAATTTTATGTTGGGCTCAGTTTCTAGACTATTATTCAGCAGTTCAGCCCATAGAACTTTCTACCTTCAAAGGAAGAGAGCGTCCAGAAAGCAACATCTGCCACTTTCCTTGCAGAGGGAAATAGACATATCTTCATGAGGACATCTAGTAACAAATTTCAGACATTTAGTATAGGGATTATGGAGTTTTAGCCAAGATTCGAGATCCTCTCCAACCTTCTAAGATCATACTACATATAAAGGAATCTTATAGTCCCACCTTGGGTAGATGTTAGATTTCTATAGTTTTCTATTGCCATTTTATAACAAAATCCATAATGGATGCCCACACAGAGTTAATAGCTTATGTATTGACCTAGTGTTGATCTGTTTTTCCTTTCTTCTTTTTTTCAGGCTTAGGTCTATCTTGGACAAAACCAACCCTTTCTTCCCCAGGATCTGATTTCCAGTCACCTTCACCTCTGCTCTCTCGTTCTACCTATTCCTTCCCCAGCCTGGGGTTTTCACACCCATCTCCTGGGCACTCTTCCTTCCCTGCCATACCACCTCCCTAGTTTACTTGACCCTAACTTTCATCCTTTCCAGGTCCAAGGTCTCAACTAACTAATATAATCAATCAGTGTTAAAATTTGCTAGTGGCTCAGGTATTTAAGGTTGGTTCAACATTCAAAAATCAATGTAATCTATCACATCAACAGACTGAAAAAGAAAAATCACATGATCATATCAACAGACAGAAAAAACATTCGATAAAATCCAATACTCATTCATGGTAAAAAGTCTCAATAAACTACAGATAGAGGGGAACACCTCAACTCAATGAAGAATATCTACAAAAACCTATAGCTAACATCATACTTAATAGTGAGAAACTTGAAGCTTTCCTACTAAGACCAGGCAAGGATGTCCCTTCTCACCACAGATTGTCTATGTAGAAAATCTGAAAGAATTGACAAAAAACTACTCCTGGAATAATAAGCAATTAATAGCAAGGTTGAAGGATACATGATAATATTCAAAAGTCAATCACTTTCCTATGTACCAGCAATGAACAAGTAGAATTTGAAAATGAAAACATAATACCAATTGCATTAGCACCCCAAAATTGAAATATTTAGATATAAATCTAACAAAATATGTACAAGTTCTATATGAGGGAAATTACAAAACTCTGATGAGTAAAATCAAAGAACTAAATACATGGAGAGATATTCCATGTTCATGGGTAAGAAGACCTAATATTGTCAAGCTGCCAATTCTTCCCAACTTGATCTGTAGATTTAATGCAATTCCAATAAAAATCCCAGAAAGTTATCTTGTAGATATCAACAAATTGATTCTAAAGTTTATGTGGCAAGGCAAAAGGCCCAGAATAACCAACACAATATTGAAGGAGAGGAGCAAAATTGGAGGACTGACACTACACAGCTTCTGGACTTACTATAAAGCTACAGTAATCAAGACAGTTTGTATTGGTGAAAGAATACACAAATAGATCCATGGATTAGAATAGAGAGCCCAGAAATAGACTCACATAAGTATAGTCAACTGATCTTTGATGAAGAAGCAGAGACAATACAATGGAGCAAAGATAATCTTTTCAACAATGGTGCTCGGACAAGTGGACATCCACATGCAAAAAGAAATCTGGGCACAGACCTTATACCCTTATTTCTATGTATTTGTAAACTTGTGTTCATAGGAGGAGGTGAGTTCTGTTTCTTCCTATGCTGCCATCTTGAACCATTTCCCACTAGATTCCCACATTTCTAAAATATTTTTTTTTAGTCCTGAAAGGAATTTATTATTTTACCTGTGGTAGAATACACATAACACAAAATTTACCATCTTAACGATTTTAAGTGTATGTTTCAATGGCATTAAGTACATTTACATTGCACAACACAGCCGTCACCAACATTCATCTGTAGAACTATTTTCATCTTGCAAAACTGAAATTCTGTAGCCATAAACAATAACTCCTTATTCACTCCTTCCCTAGTCCCTGGTAACCTCTATTCTGTTTGCTGCTTCTATGAATTTGATTAATCTAGGGACCTTATATAAGTGGAATCATACAGTATTTGTCTTTTTTGGTAACTGACTTATTTATTTAGCATAATGCCATGAATGTTTATCTATGTTGTAGCATGTGTCAAATTTTTCTTCCTTTTTAAAGAGTAAATAATGTTCTGTTTTATGTATATACAACCTTTTTTTATCCATGTATTCATTCATCCATCAATGGACACTTGTGTTGCTTCCACCTCTTGGCTATTGTGAATAATGTTGTTATGAACAGGTGTGTACAAATACCTCTTTAAGACCCTGTTTTTGATTCTTTGTGATATATATATATCCAGAATTGGAATTAGAAGATCATATGGTAATCTTTTTTTTTTTTTTTGAGGAACTGTTCTCTGTAGTGACTGCACCATTTTACAATCTCATCAACAGTGCAAAAGGATTCCAATTTCTCCACATCCTTGCCAACACTTGTTATTTTCTGATTTTTTATAGTACCTATTCTAATGGTTGTGAGATGGTATTTCACTGTGGTTTTGATTTCATTTTCCTAATTATTAATAATGTTGAGCAACTTTCAATGTGCTTATTAGCTATTTGTATATCTTTGCAGAAATGTTTATTCAAATCCTTTGCTAATTTTTAATCAGTTCATTAGTTGCTGAGTTATACAAGTTTTTTATATATTCTGGGTATTTATCACATCAGATATCTAAATAACTTTTGAATACTGTATATTTGACTCTACATAAACATTAGGAGGGAGTTAGGGCATGGTTTATAATTATTCTCAAGGTTATAGGTGACAAAACTAAGTTCAGAGATGAGTAGTGATGTCCCAAGGCTACATTGTGAGTACAGACATACAACCAAGACTAGGAGCAAGGTCTGTTGTCTTGATGATCCTAGAATTCAGGTCTTGAAGGTCTCTTCAAGACTAATGAATCTGAGTACCTATTTACCATTAGAGACAAAATATTGAAGCCTAGAGAGCAGGAGTGATTTTTACAAGGCTACACAGTGAATCAGTTGCAGAACATAATATATGATCCAGCTTTCCCGACTCCCAGTTTGGTAACTCTTCCATTAGACCCTCTAGTAGAGAGTAGTTTGGCACATTGCAGAAGGTTTTATCTGCTGCTTACCTCTTAATAAACTGCTAATTTTCTTCAGTGACCCAATCTTCTAAGGATGAAGACTGAGTGGTAAGAACCACGAGGCCATCTGCATTTCTTAGGATCTGAGAATGAGAACAGTTTGACTATTAGAAGCATCAGATTAAAAGGATTTTTAGATAGTGTCAATAGGGGTGAATAGACACCTGCAAAGTCCAGAGTGGCTTCTCCATAGCCACTTGAAGACCTGCCTAACTGCCACATTTTGCAACAAATGTCCAGGCATCAAAGGGATCCTGAAATACCAAGATGATCCAGAAGAACTTTAATGTTTTTCAACTGATGCAACCTTCTAGTCTTCAAAAAGTTCTTGCATGCATTAGCTTATGTGAGTTTCCCAACAAACAGTCCTATGAAGCTGCTTCATTACCATCATTTTAGAAATGAAGAAACTGAGGCATATAGAGGACATATGACTTTCTTGAAATCACATAGCTGTGAAGATGTACCAAATCAATTTGATTCCAAGGTCTATGCCCTCATCACTATTTTCTATGGCCTATGGAGGAAATAAAGGTATTATGTGACATCAGTTAACTTTCACAGAGGCTGCCTAGGGCCTCAAATATCCAGGTTTCTTCAACCATTTTATCTTAGTGGCCTGAAAGCTTGATGCCATAAACCAATCACTGAACCAAAGCTTTGTCTATAGCAGGGGTTCTTAAATTGTGGCCTCATGAACCAGCATTACCTAAGAATTAGTTAAAATTACCTAAGAATTGTTTAAAATGCAAATTTTGTACCCCCACCCAAACCTACTGACAAAAGTCTTTGGGAGTATGGCCCAGCAATCTGTGTTTAAGAAAGTCATATGGCCTCTATAAGTCTCAATTTCTTCATTTCTAAAATAGAAGTTATAAAGCAGCTTTATAGGGCTGTTGTAATGCTCATGTAAGCCACCACAAGTAAGGGCTTTTTGAAAACTAGGTTTGCATAAGTAAAAAAAAAAAAAAACATTCTCAAAGAGTAGCAAAGTTCTGGATCACCTCTCCCTCTAGGTATGCACCTTAGTGAAAGTGGGAACTTCACCTGAATTTTCCTGAAAAATTACTCAATTGTCTGCCCCAGTTTGTCAGTATAGACTAGTCCAGGTGACCTATTATGCCCCAGTGTCTCCATCTCTAAAATTAAGTGGCATACTTCATTGCATCTTCTTGGATTTAAAATGAGGAAGACCAAAGCTTGTGTACAATGGTGACGGTATGAAATAAAGAGGCAGAAGATCAGGTTTGACTCCTACCTCTTGACTGTCAGATGCTTGTTTTCTTACCTCAGTTTCTTCACCTGTAAAGGGAAGTATTCATCCTTCACATAATGTTGTTTTGAAACTCAAAGAAGATAATGGAAGTGAATTGTCTTAAACATTGTGTGTCATTATGCAGTACAGGCAGGAAATAAGGTTCCATTATATAGACATTCTTCTTGTCATCATTGCCATGGTTGAGATCCAAAGCCAGAGAATGGATGGCTATATGATGTCCAGGAAATAGGTAAACTTCCTATTGGTTACCTATACAACTGTCCAAAATGCCATCATGTTACCTACACAATTGGTACACATCCACTGACAAATCCCTGCTCATATCTGTTCAATTGTTCAACCCCAGAGCATAATGTTATGCCAGTCCTGTGTTATGTTACCTGTCTAAACTATGTCTTTCCAAAATAAAGTGTTCCTACAGCATAGGTTGTCATGCTTTATTCTAAATGACCCTGCCCTGATGGATTCTGACTGGAGGGCAATCAATCTTAGGCTGGCCTGGAATTTATGATCTGTTTGGCTTGTCACACACACACAAAAAATTAACTGAGTCAATCAGATTCATTTTGTTATTCTCTCATTCAAACTAAAAGATATTAAAAAGAAATAAGCAACTAGTAGTAGGAGATAGGACTGAAAGTCACCAGGTTAATTTGGAGCAGGAAAGTTACACCATACTGTGTTAAAGCTGAAGTTATGAGGGAGTCAACTGACACGGAACTGAAAAAAGTAGAGTAGCTGAATTACACTAATGAAGATTCATTTATGTTCATAAATTATTGAGGTCTCTTTTGTTTCTTAGGTTCACTTCTTCCATGTTAGGCCTCTTACTGCCTTGCAAAAAACTTTACTTAAAGATCTCTGATCTGACTAAAACAATCACAAGCAGTTATTAAGCTGCTCCTTTTTTCACAGTTCTCCATCCTCTCAACCCACAGTCCTGGGAAGCATCCAGAATGAGCTAAACAGATAGTTTACAACAAACCAGGCCAGAGTGGGGAAAAACATTCTTGAGTGCCTACTACAAGTGACAAAGTGTGCCTGCTACATTACCTACATCATCTCCTTTCCCACAGTAACCTCAGGAGGTAGATATCTCTATTTTACAGATAAGAAAATGAAGGCTCTGAGAAGGAAAGTTATTTGCTCCAGATCAATACTCGAAATCGGTCTCTCTGGAGTTAGAGCCTGGACTTCTTCTACTATAACTCACTACTTTGATATACTCTATCAGTAGTTTTCAAATTTGGTTGATTGTGAGAATGTCCTAGGGACTTTTTCTTAAAATTACGGATGTCCCACCTAACTTGTACTTTCTTCTCCCTACAATTCTTAACCTCAGATTCAAGATGGAGCCCAAACATATGGATTTTTAAAAACACTTCCCTGGAGATTCTGATCAGCCAATATGAAGACCAGTGTGTTTGAAAACCACTGTTTCAGGAAACTATAGTTAGATTTAAAGAAAACATATAATCACTCTTTAACCATCCTATGTTTTCCTTTCTTATATTTATCTAAATAAAGTTAGTGATATCTTCTACCAGAGTTACTTGATGCAAAGAATTGGGAAAAAACACAGGTCTGGTCACAAAGAGATTTTGCATAATACTGTTGCTTTCAAACAACTTTCATAGTTTCATTAAAATAGTTGAACCTGATCTATTTATCCCAATTTTACAGATGATAAAACTGAGGTCAGAAAGGTTAAGTGACTTGAAAAAGGATGGCTAACAGAGACAAAGCCAAGACCAGAAATATAGGTCTTATAAGCCCAGTGCTCTTATTTGCTCTAAGGCTCTTTTCTCATCTGTAATTACAATTTGCCTTCCCCCACAGCCTGGTTTCTTTTCCACCCGGCCTCACTTCTTCCCAGTGCAGGACCTGGGAGCTCTATTTATTCTGTATAGCTTCATTAACATGTAGTTGGCCTGTGGCCTCTGTTCCAACAAAATGTGTGGGAGAGGATGCTGTGCAAACACGCCCTAGCACACCTGGCTCAGCTGAGTAGGGGAAATGACAGAGCCTAAGGGTTCTGGCCCTTCCATAGGAGCACACCAGTAGCACATTCTGGGCCAAAATGAACCTACAATTTGCAGTTGACACAGTTCTAAGAGGGGCAGAGGTTTTGTTTTTTTGTTTTTGTTTTTGCTTTTGTTCTTGAATTTGTTTTTGTTTTCCCCCATACACCTGGGGTTTCCAATCCAGGGAACTGCATTATATAACCTTATAGTGGTGGTGGTGGTAGGAATCCTAGGTAGAATTAACTGAAAAAATCAGAAAATCATGTAATTTCATGAGAAGAACACTAGCCTGGAGGTCAGCACATCAAGTTTCCAATATCACCACTTTTTGGGTCTCAGTGTCCCTACCTATAGAAGGAAGAGATTAGGCTCTGTCATTTCTAAGCTCAAGGTTAAGCCCTGTCATTTCTAAGGTCCTCTTCAGCTTTGACATTTTATCTTTCTATGCAATCAACTCTTTACAAAACACTTTAGATTTCTGCAAGACTTGGCTGGAGAGTGGATCAGACTCCAAGCCTGGGTCATTAAACTTTGGGCAAAAAACCTGGGGAATGCAAGCTCTGCAGGCAAAATTTCAAGATTGGTATTGTCCTCCCGATTAATGTTTTAGAGAAGAACAAAATAAGTGTAAACTGAATTAGAAATTATAGGGTTTTTTTACTAGCAGAAAATTTGGACTCTGCAAATGATCTAATTAACTATCTGAATTATTCTGAGTTCGACTCCATTATGGCCCATCCATGTCTTTCTCCATCCTTATCCATGAGCTCTCTCTTCTTTGTGGCAGATGGAAAGACTTTGGCATATGAGAGGTTGAGGTGGAGGTGGGAAGTTACTTGAAAAAAGATTAATCTTTCATCCTTGGCAGGGTCAGCACTGAGAAATATTTATTTAAGAAGTTATTTAATCAATAAATATTTCCTGAGCATCTACTATATGCCAATGACTTTTCTAGGCACTTAGAATGTAGAAATGAATGAGGCACATAATAATTCAGAGCAATTATATGAGCTTTCTATTTTCCTGCCCTGGGTTGCACAACTCATGCCTGGCATCGCCAAAATACTAGCCAAGATTCTAACCTTCAAGAATGGGAGAGAGAAGTGGCGAGACTAAAAATGTTAGTTACTCCTTGTATGCCACCAATTGGCTGACAAGGCCTAGATCCCAAAAAGACTAGCAGAAAATATCAGCTGTACATCAGCAACATATGCAATACACAAATTCCATATGAAGGACCTCTACCTTGATCTTAAGTGACATGGTTTAAAAAATCCAGGAGTGTATCATTAGTCCTTGATGTGTCCGTTCATTTCTTTTGATGGGTTTCCCTACTACCTACCTCTACTCCTTTTCCTTGATAAAAAGAAAACTTTTTCTAAAGGATAAAAATCTGGGCATTTCCAAGATTTAAGCTGAGGAATGCTCAGGATAAATAACTAAAGTGAGAGACAACTTTCCAGAAGACAGTGTAAAAGATGCTGGAACCACTGTCCCTTCCCACCTAAAGACCCTCCCTCCACAAAATTATTTTTTGGTCATTACTGGGAGCAAGTCATGGTGTTTTTATTTAATGAGGTTTGGGGCTGAAGGCATTGGAGGAATGTGGACACTTAAGCTTTTTCATACTTACTCTGCCAAAGGTGGACCATGTGTTTTCTGATCTGGGATCAGGGGTACAAGACTTCTCCACATGCTATCACTCTAGGCCTGGATGACACTGAGACTTAAGGTCAGAATCATAATCAATGAGAATTCATCTAACATCATTTAATAGAAGCCAATAATGCAGATAACCTTCTAAGGAATTTTGGTCAAGGTAATTTACCCACAAATGTCATTCCCATCTTCCAAAAGAACAAGGAATTTGGGGGGGGTTAAAACAAGTGAAGCCTTCCTAACTGGCCTCAGTGGGATGACCCCTCATTCCCTTGACCTGCCATTGCAGAGAGGATGTCAGAAAGATTGGCTTTCCTTGATTGATAAGCTCAGTCAAGACTGAGTGGAAGGATGTCCAAAATATAAGGAAAACTTTAACGCTATAGTTAAAAGACTAGCTGGGGTCTGCTCTTGTGTATTATACAATAGTAATTCCTGTGGATCCATGAAATATGTCCTGTGGAGTTGACTTTGCTCTGCATGATCATTCCAACACACTGGGAATTTTCTGAATTCTGTGCCTAGCTTCAGGCAAAAGCTAGCACACAGCTCCTTCACTCTTACTCTTGGAGATTTAAAGGCATGTTTACGGCCAGAGGCAAAGTAGATGCCAAGTCAGGACTCCCCAGCCCACTCAGAAGCCTCCTCCTAGGAAGCAGAGCTGGTTTGCCTGACTCAGATTGCACCAGAGAAAATATCCCTCGTTGTGCCATTTTTTAAAACTAACCTGTTAGAGACAGGACATGGTTGACAGAGGACATTGAGCAGAGGGTAGGAGGAAAATGTGACTTCTTCCTACTTTAAGATTGGTCTAAAAGATGTGCAGGGGATTTCTCTTACCTTTCATTTGCCAAGGTATTATAGTTGTGTGGAGGCACCAGCCTAGACCCATTACTTTTTCAGGCCAAAACACCTGATCTTGCAGTACCGACGTATTAAACCTTGGGAGAATAACATAGAGCTGGATAAAATACGATGTTGCTGCATGTACAGCTGGCAAAGCAGAGGGTGAAAGAGGGGATGAGGTTTTCACTGTGACTCACCAAAGATTCCAAACACCTATCTGTAGACTTCTCCAAGGGTAGGGGATTTGTTGTGGCTACTCTAAGATTTGGCCCATTTTAGGCCTATTTCATAGCTTGGATCATCTGGTCTGCAGAGCCATATTCCACATCCCACACAGTTCTTTTCACCCAAACCCCTCTCCTTTTTACAAAGTAGAAATAAAAGGAAGTAACTTTTCCCCCTGGTTTGATTCTGGTCTAGATAGCAGAGTTCAAACCTTCCTTGCTCCCAAGTCTAGACCAGGTTTCCTGTTTCTCTCTCTACCAAACTGCACTTCCTTATACACTCACATATTACCTGGTCCACTTGACAGGCTAAGGGCCAAAATTAAGCATTCATTTAAAACTGGGGGATTTAATCAGGATCCCATAAGAGAAAGAATTCTGAACTGGAATAAAATCTGAGTTTGAGAGTTCCCTCCATTACTAATATGTCATGTCATTTTGACAAATCACTTTACTTCTCTGAGCTTCAATTTCTGACTTGAAAACTAGGAGTACCTATCTCTGACCATCCCAGAGCTTGTTGTTGTTTTTTTTTTTTAATCTGGATGAGATAATGGGGATGAACAGACTTTGTAAATGGTGTAACACTTTGGAAATAGGAGTTATTGGAAGATGTCTAATACGTAGATTGGGAATCTCACTTCCTGGATCCTCTAAGAGCTAGATCACCACAATAATTACCTAACTGAATGCTAAGAAGAGCTGTCCCCACCTTCAGTCAGCTGGAGAATGAGTTGGCAGGGAGGAAATGTGGATATGTGCCCTGCGGTATTCCTCAGAATAAAAATATCTTACTTACAGAATTTAAAAAGCATCTGCTTGAGCATCAGCTTTGTACCCAAGTCACTATTATAACCATGAGCATAATATCAGTTAAAAAATAATAGTAGCTACCATTTACAAAGCACTTCTGATAGAGCAGTTATGAGCCAAGTGTTGTATTATATGCATTCTATCATTTAATCCTCACACACCCTATGAGAGGGACTATTTTTATCCCTCTTTTATAAATAATCAAGACACAGAGGTAATAGAACATAGGATAGCTGGAAACTGAACCTTGGACATTTTAACACAAAGCACATTGTCTTAAGCCTATGTAATACTACCTATCCCCTCTCTGAACCAAAAATAGCCTGGAAGGGCTCTTAAGGGCTCCTCCAGCTCTAACATTTTGAGGTTCTATGCTTCTGTATTTAGAAGAAGGAGAATTAAAGCACAGTCATAAGAAAGAGATGAGTTAGAACTGCTTTGTGGTTTCCCTCTAAAATCATCCCCTGAGTGGCAACAATAGTGGATAGGGAAAGGAACTTTAAAAATGTATGTATTATCAGATATTTACATAGTAATTTTTATGTCAGGCACTTTTCTAAGCACCTTGCAGATGGTAAATAATTTAATAATTTAATTCTCATGGTAACCATCAAAACTGAGGTACAAGTGCCCATAATCAAACAAATAGAAAGTGGTAGAGTCGGGATTCAAATACAAGCAGCTTGGCTTTAGGATGTGTGTTCTTAACCTCTATGCTTCACTGTCAGTCTGCTTAGTAGCTATCATATGCGAAGTACTCTGCTAGATGGTTTCCATAAATAGTCTTTAACAATATTATGCTTTTCACAAATTTTTATTCATAGAATTTCCAAACCTGAAAGTGAATTCAGAAGGATTACGTTCTCATGTTGGTTCTGCTTCAGAGTTGCCGTGTTACCTCCAGCAATTCCTTTTCCTTCTCTGAGCCTGTTTTCTCACCTGCCAAATGGAGAGACTTTACCAGGTGGTCTCTGCCTTCCTAGGCTTCTTAGCATGATTGTAGAGTTTATATTTATTTGGTTTGTAAAACAGAGTTCTTTTCCTCATGGCCTCTCTTAATATCTTACCTTTTGGCCAAAGGTGCTCCCTGGTCAAAGGGGGCAATTACAACCTAGCCAGCCTTCTGTAAACAACCATTTTCCCTACTCACCAGGCCACTTGGGCTTAGTCACTACCATCTGAAGTGAATTATGCCCACTCACCTCAGCAACTCTGCTCCCACCATTCCATGCAGTTATTTTCCCAAATCTTTAAACATCTCATTCTTCAAGACCCAGTTCAAAAACCACTTACTACAAGAAGCCATCATCCCAGACTCAGTCAGAATTTGACTCTCAGTTATGCCTTTCCTGGTGTGAGCTCTGAGGTATATCTCTTTTTCTTTAGTTATACAGTGCAATATTAGTTTCAGATGTAAAATATAGTGATTCAACACTTCCATACAACACCCCGTGCTCATCACAACAAGTGTATTTCCCTAATCCCCTTCATCTATTTAACCCATCCCCCCACCCACCTCCCCTCTGGTAACCATCAGTTTGTTCTCTATAATTAAGAATCTATTTCTTGGTTTGCCTCTCTCTCTTTTTCCCCCTTTCCTCTTTTGTTTTGTTTCTTAAAATTCCACCTTTTTATTGAAGTAAAAGTTGGTATTGAAGTATAGTTGGTATACAATGTTATATTAGTTTCAGGTGTACAACACAAAGAATCGGCAATTCTATACATTACACGGTGCTCACCACCATAAGTGTATTTACCATCTGTAACCATACAATGTTGTCACAATATTACTGACTGTATTCTCTATGTTGTTCTTTTCATACCCCTGACTTATTTATTTTATAACTGGAAATTTGTACCTCTTAATCTCTTTCATCTATTTTGCCCATCTACTCACTCCCCTGTCCTCTGGCAACCATGAGTTCGTTTTATAAGATTCTTACAAATTTGTTTCTGTGTTTTTTTAGTATATTTTTATCCCTACTTCCCTATCACAGTGACTATAACAATGTCTGGCAGATGGCCAGGTCATTCAGTGAGGATTTATTAAAAACAACCTCATATAAGAGACTCTTAACTATGGGAAAGAAACTGAGGGTTGCTGGAGGGGAGATGGGTGGGGGGATGGGGTAACTGGGTGACAGGCATTAAGGAGGGCACGTGATGTGATGAGCACTGAGTGTTATATGCAAATGATGAATTACTGAACTCTACATCTGAAACTAGATATGTTGGCTAGTTGAATTTAAATGAAAAAATAAAAAGAACCTCATAAGAGCCACCCTAATATCATCATGCTCCCACCTCATGGCGTGATGGGGTCTGAGACAGACAGCATATCCCCTGCCCTCCAATAAATGAACTCCTCAGGACTCCATTCTTGTTTTATCTGGCCCTCTGAGGTGGAAAAACAGACACCTCATGACTTCCCCTACTTAGAATATTTGCATGGCCTAGGTTCAAGCAATCAAGCTCATTCCTACATAAATTTGTTTCCTCCATGCAACAGAAATCAATGAGGTCTGAGTTTGGAGCAAGGTTTCTGCCTAGAGTATCTCTAAGGCACTTGGGGCTGGTTTGGAAGCTTCATTCTAGCTGGCTAGATTTTTTTGTGGCACTGGACCCTGCATTAAGAGTGGTAAAGCTGGCCATACAGTTTTAATACAGCCAATGTAGTACAAACTGCAAAGTACTTGGGGCGCAGATGTCTGATTAATTTAGTGGGAACATTACAGGGATTATATGAATGAAGACAATGTTGAGAAAGGCTGATTCCCAACAAAATCAATGGAAAGGGGATGTCTGGGGAAAAAGAACACTCAAATTCTTATCTACCTTCCAGCTGAACCTACATATTTGATATACTTAACCAACTTATATTAAGTACTTAATATGTGGCAGACAGTTCATTGAGAGGATTATATGATTCTTGACTCTTTTCTTGTCGATATGATCTTTCACACTGATAGATTTGTGAATGTTGAACCACCCTTGCATCCCAGGGATGAATCCCACTTGGTCATGATGGATAATCCTTTTAATGTACTGTTGGATCCTATTAGCTAAGATCTTCTTGAGAATTTTGGCATCCATATTCATCAGGGATATCGGTCTGTAATTCTCCTTTTTGATGGGGTCTTTGCCTGGTTTGGTGATCAAGGTAATACTGGCCTCATTGAATGAGTTTGGTAGTTTTCCTTCTGTTTCTATTTTTTGAAACAGCTTCAGGAGAATAGGCATTATTTCTTCTTTGAATGTTTGGTAGAACTCTCTGGGGAATCCATCAGGCCCTGATGTCTTGTTTTTTGGGAGGTTTTTGATCACTGCTTCAATCTCTTCATAATTAATTGGTCTGTTTAAAAAAATCAATTTCTTCCTGTTTCAGTCTTGGTAGTTTATGGGTTTCCAGGAAAGTGTCCATTTTTCCAGGTTGTTTAATTTATTGGCATAAAGCTGTTGATAAAAGGTTCTAATAATCCTTCCTATTTCATGACCTCTCCCTTTTCATTCATAATTTTATTAATTTGGGTCCTTTCTCTATTCTTTTGGATAAGTCTTGCCAGTGGCTTGTCGATCTTATTTATTCTTTCAAAGAACCAGCTTCTAGTTCTGTTGATTTGCTCTACTGTGCTCCTGGTTTCTAATTCATTGATCTCTGCTCTAATCTTGATCAACTGCTTTCTTGTGTGTGGCTTAGGCCTGTTCTTCTGTTTCTGTTCCAGCTTCTTGAGGTGAGAATATAAAAACTGCATTTTAGATTTTTCTATTCTTTTGAGTGAGGCTTGGATGGCCATGCATTTTCCCCTTTGGACTGCCTTTGCAATGTCCCATAGGTTTTGGACCATTGTATTTTCATTCTCGTTGGTTTTCATAAGTTGTTTAAATTCATTTTTGATTTCCTGGTTTATTGAATCATTCTTGAGCAGGATGGTTCTTAGTTTCCAAGTGTTTGAATTTCTTCCAAATTTTTCCTTGTGATTGAGTTCCGATTTCAAAACATTGTGGTCTGCGAATATGCAGGGAATACTTTCAGTCTTTTGGTATCAGTTGAGACCTGTTTTGTGACACAGGATATGATCTATTCTGGAGAACGTTCCATGTGCATTCGAAAAGAATGAGTATTTTGTTCTGGCGTGTAGTGTTCTATATATATCTATGAGGTCCATATGGTCTGGTCTGGCATTCAAAGCTCTTGTTTCTTTGTTGATTTTCTGCTTAGGTGATCTGTCTATTGCTGATAGTGGAGTGTTGAGGTCCAATACTATTAATGTATTTTTATCTCTATGTCTTTTTATTCTAGTTAAGAGTTGGCTTGTGTATCTTGCTGCTCCCCTGTTGGGGGCATAGACATTTATAATTGCCATATCCACTTCTTGGATACATCCTTTAAGAATAATATAGTGTCCTTCTGTATCTCTAACTACAGTCTTTAGTTTAAAATCCGATCTGTCTGATATGAGAATTGCTACTCCAGCTTTCTTTTGAGGTCCATTGGCATGAAAAAATGTTTTTCCATCCCTTCACCTTCAGTCTGGATTATCTTTATTTTTTTTCCAATTTTTTTTTATTTTAATGTTTTTTTTTATTATGTTAGTCACCATACAGTACATCCCTGGTTTCTTATGTAAAGTTCGATGATTCATTAGCTGCGTATAACACCCAGTGCACCATGCAATACGTACCCTCCTTACTACCAATCACCAGTCTACCCCATTCCCCCACCCCCTCCCCTCTGAAGCCCTCAGTTTGTTTCTCAGAGTCCATAGTCTCTCATGCTTCATTCCCCCTTCTGATTACCCCCTTTCTTTATCCCTTTCTTCCACTACTGATCTTCCTAGTTCTTATGTTCCATAGATGAGAGAAATCATATGATGATTGTCTTTGTCTGCTTGACTTATTTCACTTAGCATTATCTCCTCCAGTGCCGTCCATGTTGCAGCAAATGTTGAGAACTCGTTCTTTCTGATAGCTGAGTAATATTCCATTGAACATATGGATCACATCTTCTTAATCCAGTTATCTGTTGATGGGCATCTCGGTTCCTTCCACGATTTAGCTATTTTGGACAATGCTGCTATGAACATTGGGGTGATTATGGCCCTTCTCTTCACTACATCTGTATCTTTGGGGTAAACACCCAGTAGTGCAATGGCTGGGTCATAGGGTAGCTCAATGTTTAACTTTTTAAGGGATGTATCTTTAGGTTCAAAATAAGTCTCTTGTAGATAGCAAATGGATGGGTCATGTCTTTTTATCCAATCTGCAGCTCTGTGGTGTTTTATGGGAGCATTTAGGCCATTCACATTGAGAGTGAATATTGAGAGATATTATTTTAATGAAGTCATGTTGCCTGTGAAGTCTTTGTTTCTATAGATCATAACTTTCTGTTCTGTATCACTATTGGGGCCTTTTTAGTTTTATAGAACCCCCTTAATATCTCCTGTATGGCTGGTTTCATGGTTATGAAATTGGTCAGTGACTGGTGATTCTGGAAGGTCCTTATCGATTCTGAAATGTCTTTATTTCTCCATCAATTCTGAATGACAGCCTTGCTGGATAAAGGATCCTTGGCTGCATGTTTTTCTCTGAAAGAGCTTTAAAAATGCCCCCCCAACCCTTTCTCTCTTTCCAGGTCTGTGTCAACAGGTCTGACGTAATCCTGTTTTTGCCTTTATACATGAGAAATTTCTTTGCACTGGCCACTTTCAATACTGTATCCTTGGATGTAATATTTGCAAATTGCACTATGACGTGACGTGGCAAAGGTTTGTCGTGGTTGAATTTGGGAGGGGTCCTCTCTGCCTCTTGGACACGAATGCTTGTTTCCTTTACTAGATTAGGGAAGTTTTCAGCTACAATTTGTCCAGATATCTCTTCTAGACCTCTCTTTTTCTCCACCCCCTCGGGGATGCCGATGATTCTGATATTGGAACGTTTCATTGAGTCGGTAATCTCCCATAACCTATATTCTTGAGATTGGATTTTTTTTTTTGAGCCAGGTTTCTGTTTTAGCTTTCTCTTCTACCATCCTATCCTCCAATTCACTAATTTGTTCTTCTGCCTCATTTACCCTGGTGGTCAGAGCATCTAGTTTTGACTGTATTTGATTCATAGCATTTTAATTTCTGCCAGATTCGCTGTCATTTCCACCCTTAGAGATTCTATATTCTCATTAATATTTTCATTAATATTTTTTTCAAGTCTACACATCATATTGACCACTGTTACTCTGAACTCCATTTCTGATAATCTGGTTATATCCATATCCATCATTTCTGTGGCATAGGCCACAAACTCATTATCTTTTCTTTGCTGGGGGGGATTTCTCCTCCTCTTCATTCTGATGAGGAGAGGTTGCGGGGTTGCCCAGAGCCCAAATTATTGACTAGGACCCAGGCAACATGCTCTTGTTTTATAGGGACCTTAGGGATGTGGGCTTCTTGATTTTTCAACCTGCCTTCCGGGGGAGAGGCCTGCTGCACTGATACTCAGGCAACCCTGTTTGGGTAGAGTCTCCCTGTCCCCTGCAAGGGGGATGGGGATGGGCACAACGTGAGCCAGTATTTCCGGGCTTTTTTTCTCTGGTGGCTTTCCCTGGTGGTTTTCTGTGCCTCTTCTGAGAGTCAGAGCAGCAGTGGCCAAATCCCAGCCTCTGTCTCAGAACAGAGAGATCACAGTCTGCTCTCTACTGAGCTCTCCTGGCCTCTTTAACTCTGTTTCTGGTGGTGCTGCTAAAAACCCTGCAGCGTGCTGGGTTGTGTGCCCTACAGCTGTTGTCCCAGCCATCACTTCCAGGGCTGGCACATCTCTGTCCTTTGTGTTTCTAACACCGCCAGCTGCGAGCCTACCCTGTGTGCGCTTCCAAGCTCCCTGTTTCAGTATGGTTCGGGGGCACTCCGGAGCACCGGTTTTTAGTCTGGTCGCGCACGTTCCCAGGCTCACAGTCTCAGTCTTCTCTCTCGTGGGTGATGGTCTAAGAGTCCGTCCTGCTCCCAAGTGCAGGTGGCAACCACCTCCCGGTGCCCAATATGGCAGCTCCCTCCCCCTTCCATTTATCTTCTGATATCTGTGTGTGGATTCACGGGTCCCCGCTTCATACCTCAATACTCAGCGCTGGAGATGTTCATTTGTAGAGATCCAGATGTATCTTCCTACATGTCAGACTGATTCTGTGGGTTTTCAGGATGGTCTGGTACCTATCCAGCTTGACTCAGGGGACCAGCTGAAAAAGGGGACCCCTACTCCTCTGCTATCTTAACTCCTCCTCCCTATGGTCTTTTAAAGACCCGAAAATCTGGCACTAAAAGATCTTTTGTAGCCAGTATCCAACTATTCTGTTTTTTGTTTGTGTATTTTTTGAAAGATTTTATTTATTTATTTAGAGAGCAGGGGTTGGGCAGAGGGAGAGGGAGAATCTCAAGCGGACTGCTGAGTGCAGAACCTGATGTGGGGTTTGATCTCACCACCATGAGATCATGACCTGAGCTGAAATCAAGAGTCAAACACTTAACTGACTGAGCCACCGGGCACCCCTTCTGTACCCTATATTTTGAGCAAGTTAGACTTAGTCACTGTTACCTTTATAGATCCAACAATTTCTAAACTCTATACCACTATTCATTTGTGCCTGCCTTTCAGGTGTCTGAAAACATAGAGTGTGTTTCCTTAAGCATTCTCATAAAATAGTTCTATCTCAACAACAGTTCCTTATTCTTAGGATTTCAGCTCCAGGACCTTTCCAAATTGCTAACTCCCCCTGGAATGCTCCAGTTTGTTCTTTTTTTATTGTTTTTATTTTCATTCCAGTGTAATTAACATACAATGTTATATTAGTTTCAGGTGTACAATATAATGATTCAGCAATTCCATACACCACCCAGTGCTCATCACAACAAGTCTTTAATACAACAATTCCTTAATCTCTATCACCTATTTCACCCATCCCCTCACCCACCTCCTCTCTGATAACCATCAGTTTGTTCTCTATAGTTAAGAGTCTGTTTCTTGGGACATCTTTGTGGCTCAGCTGGTTAAGCATCCAACTCTTGATTCTGGCTCAGGTCATAATCTCAGGGTCATGGGATCAAGCCCCACATCAGGCTCTGCACTGGGTGTGAAGCCTGCTTGGGGATCTCTCTCCCTCTCTCCCTGCCCCTCCCTCCACCTCTATCTCTCTTTAAAAAAAAATCTGTTTCTTGCTTTGTCTCTCTCTCTCTCTCTTTTTCCTTTGCTCATTTGTTTTGTTTTGCACATTTCACATATGAGTAAAATCATATAGTATTTGTCTTTCTCTGGTTTATTCTGCTTAGCATTATACTCTCTATCTCCACCCATGTCATTGCAAATGGCAAGGTTTCATTCTTTTTATGGCTGAATAATATACGTAGATATATATATATATATATATATATATATATATATATATATATACCACATAGTCTTTATTCATTCATCTATTGATAGACCCTTGGGTTCCTCCCATGCTTTGGCTATTGTAAATAAAGCTGCTATAAACATAGGGGTACATGTATCACTTTGAATTAGTGTTTTTGTGTTTTGTGGTAAATACCCAGTAGAGCAATTACTGGATTGTAGGGTAGTTCTACTGTGAACTTTTTGAGGATCCTCCAAACTATTTCCACAGTGGCTGCACCAGTGTGCATTCACACCACAGGTACAAAAGAGTTCCTTTTTCTCCACATCCTTGTCAACAGTCTTCAACTTATATTACAAAGCAGTAGTAATCAAAACAGTATGGTGCTGGCACAAAATAGATACATAGATCAAAAGAACAGAATAGAGAACAAAAAAAATAGTAATAATAAAATTTAAAAAATTTAAAAAAGAATAGAAAACCCTGAAATGAACCCACAATTATATGGTCAATTAAACTTCAACAAAACAGGAAAGAATATCCAGTAGGAAAAAGACAGTGTCTTCAACAAATGGTGTTGGGAAATCTGTTTGGTTAAATGCAAAAGAATGAAACTGGGCCGCTTTCTTACACCATACACAAAAATAAAGTGGATTTTTTAAAAAAAAATATTTATTTATTTATTTCAGAGAGAGAGAGAGAGCATGAGTTGGGGGGGAAGGTTATATAGAAAGAATCTTTCAAGCAGACTCCCCACTGTGCACAGAGCCCAGTGCAGGGCTCCATCTCACTACGCATGAGATTATGACCTGAGCTGAAAACAAGAGTCAGACAATTAACTGACTGAACCACCCAGGTGCCCCCAAAATGGATTTAAGACCTAAATATGAGTACTTATACCATAAAAGTCCTAGAAGAGAGCACAGGCAGTAACTTCTTTGACATCAACTACTGCACCTTCTTTCAAGATATGTCTCTTGAGGCAAGGGAACAAAAAGCAAAAATAAACTACTGGGACTACATTAAAATAAAAGGAAGTGAAGGAAACAATCAATAAAACTAAAAGGCAAATTACTGAATGGGGAAGATATTTGCAAATGACATATCTCATAAACAGTATCAAAATATGTAAAGAGTTAAAAACTCAACACCCAAGGTGCCTGGGTGTCTCATTTGGCTAAGCGTCTGCCTTTGACTCAGGTTATAATCTTATGGTCCTGGGATCGAGCCCCATGTCAGGCTCCCTGCTCAGTGAGGGGTCTGCTTCTCCCTCTGCCCCTCCGCCTGCTCATGCATGCTCTCTCTCTTTCTCTCTCTCTCTTTCTCAAATAAGTAAATTAAATCTTTTTTAAAACCCTTAACACAAAAAACCCAAATAATAAAATTAAAAATGGGCAGAAGATATGAAAAGACATTTTTCCACAGAAGACATGCATTCAGATGGCCAACAGACACATGAAAATATACTCATCACTCATCATCATGGAAATGCAAATCAAAACTACAATGAGATCACCTCATACCCGTCAGGACGGCTAAAATCAAAAACATAAGAAACTCCAGTTGGTTCTCTGTATCTCTTAAAATGTAGATGAACAAATCTTTCTCCTCTCCAAGACTGTCTTCCCTCCAGTTTCACATATGCTGCTTTTAATTAACATCTCCCATATTTTGTTTGAAAGATTTTGGGGCCCATGTAAGATATTTTACATGCGCCTTCAATAAATTTTATTTTGTTAGAGTTAGCTATTGCTTCAAACTGCTGAGATCTTTGTGGTACATCCTGGTTTTATTACTCAACATGACAGCTGGACCCTCCCAAATTTGTGGTATTTACGTAATTTATTGCTCATTATTATGTTTTCTTTAGTCACAGAAAAAAAAAGACACATTTAAAATTAGTGGAGCAAACATTAACAAGATTTTACTGTATTGAGTTTGAACTGTTTTGAATCCCTCTAGGAGTGGTCAAGTGAAAATTTAAAGGCAAGTTTAGTAAAACTCATCAGACACTGCTAGAATTTTACCTTGAGGATAAGAAAGCAGGAAGTACACTTGAATAATTCATCACTGGAAAAGAAGATACTTGTTTCCACAGGAAAAGAAAGTATAAGGTATATGGCAATTATGCCAAGTCCAAATGTAGTAGTAGTTCAATAAATGCTTGGAAAGATGGGTATATGAATGTTTCCGTAGTTTGTAACAAGAATGTCATCAAACGACATTAGTTTTCTGATTATACATGGTGCTCTTTTGGGCCTGTGCAAACAAACAAAAAACAAACAGCTTTTTCTGCATCTACTTAATCACATGATTTTTATCCTTTGTTTCGTTGATGTGGTATATCATGTTAATTGATTTGTGAATATTAAATTATTCACATCCCTGGAATAAATCCCACTTGATCATGGTGTATAGTCTTTTAATGTATTTTTAAACTTTATTTTCTAATATTTTTTGAGGAATTTTGTATTTATGTTCATCAGGGATATTGGCCTGTAATTTTCTTTTTTTATGGTGTTCTTATCTGGTTTTGTTATCAGGGAAATGATGTCCTCATAAAATGAGTGTTAAGTGTTTCTTCCTCTTCATTTTTTTTGAAGAATTTGAGAAGGATAGGTACTAACTCTTCTTTAAATATTGGATACAATTAACCTGTGAAACCATCTGGTACTGAAATTTTGGGGTTAAGTGTTTACTGATTCAATTTTATTACTTGTAGCTGGTATATTTAGATTATCTACTTCATGATTCAGTCTTGGTAGGTTGTTTCTTTCTAGAAACTTTTCCATTTCTTCTAGGTTTTCCAATTTGTTGGTGTATAAATTTTCTAGTAGTCTTATGATCCTTTGTTTTAACTTCTCCTCTTTCGTTTCTGATTTTATTTATTTGAACCCTCTATTTTTCTTGATGTGTCTGCCTAGAGGTTTATCAATTTTTATTTTTTTCAAAGAATCAGTTCTTAGATTTATTAATCTTGTCTATTATTTTAGTTTCTATTTCTATTTTGATCTTTATTTCCTTCCTTCTTCTAATTTTGGCTTTGTTTGTTCTTCTTTTTCTAGTTCCTCCAGGTGTAAAGTTAGATTCTTTATTTGGGATTTTTCTTGTTTCTTGAGGTAAGCCTGTATTGCTATGAACTTCCTTCTTAGAACAGTTTTTGCTGTGTCCACAGAGTTTGGAAAGCAGTGTTTACATTTTCATTCCCTCTTTGATCATTTCATTGACCCACTGATTGTTTAGTAACATGTTGTTTAATCTCCACATACTCTGTTTTTTTCCAGTTTTCTTGGAATTCATTTCTAGTTTCATACAATTGTAGTTGAAAAAGATGCTTTATATGATTTCAATCCAATAGGATAGGGATTTACTGAGACTTGTTTTATGGCCTAACTTATGATTTATCTTGGAAAATGTTCCATGTTCACTTGAAAATAAACTCAACCTCTGTTTATGATTTTAAAAAAATGTCAACAAAGTGGCTATAGAAGAAATGTACCTCAACATGATAAAGGCCATATATGACAAGTTCACAGCTAACATCATATTCAATGGTGAAAACCTGAAAGCTTTTTCCTCTAAGATCAGGAACAAGACAAGGAAGCCCCACTCTTGCCACTTTTACTCAATGTGGTATTAGAAGTCCTAGTCACAGCAATTAAGCATGAAAAGGTATCAAAGACATCCATATTAGAAAGGAAGAAGTAAAACTGTTACTATTGGCAGATGACATGATACTTCATATAAAAAACCCAAAGACTCTACCAAAAAGCTATGAGAACTGATAAATGAATTCAGTAAAGTTGTAGGATACAAAATTAACATACAGAAATCATCTGTGTTCCTATGCACTAATATAACAAATTATCAGAAAAAGAATTTTAGGATTTTTTTCCACTGTGAAATATGCCATTTGAAATTTTGATAAGGATTGCATTGAATATGTAGATTGCTTTAAGCAGTACAGACATTTTAACAACATTTGTTCTTCTAATCTGTGAGCACAGGTGGGCTATCCTTTCCATTTTTTGTGTCTTTAATTTTTTCCCTTTCTTGGTTAAATTTATTTATAAGTGTTTTATTCTTTTTGATTCTATTTTAAAGGGGATTGTTTTCTTAATTTTTTTTCAGATAGTTTGATGTTAATATTAGAAATGCAACTGATTTTTCTACGTTGATTTTGTATCCTGAAACTCAGCTAAATTTGTTTATTAGTTTTAACAATTTTTTGGTGAAGTCTTTAGGATATTCTATGTTAAAAACCATATCATCTGGAGGGCACTTGGGTGGCTTAGCTGGTTAAGTATTTGACTCTTGATTTCAGCTCAAGTCATGATCTCAGTGTCCTGAGATCAAGTCCCACATCAGCTCTGTGCTCAGCACAGAGTCTGCTTGTCCCTCTCCCTCTGCCCCTCCCCCATTCTCTCTCTCTCTCAAAATAAAATCATAAAAAAAAATATCTACAAAAAGAGAGAATTTTACTTCCTCATTTCTGATTTGGATGACTTTTATATATTTTTTTGCTTAATTACTCTGGCTAGAACTTCCAGTATGAAGTCGAATAGAAATGAAAAAAGAAGTAGGTATCCTTGTCTTGCTTCTGCTCTTAGAGGAAAAGCTTTCAACTTTTCAGCATTGAGTATAATGTTAAACTCAGGGCTTGTCATGTATAGCTTTTGCTGTGTTAAGGTACATTCTTTTTGTAACTTGTTGAGAGTTTTTATCATGAAATGATGTTGAATTTTGTGCAATGCTTCTTCTGCATTTATTGAGATAATCATATGGTTCTTTTTTAGTATATTTTATACACAATATTGCATTAGTTTCAGCTACACAACATAGTAATTCAACAACTCTACACATTATGTTATGTTCACCACAAGTGTAGCAAGCATCCATCACCATGAAACACTATTACAATACCATTGACTATATGTCCTATGCTGTACCTTTTATTCCTGTGACTTGAGACGATCATATGATTTTTATTCTGTTAATGTGGTATATCACCTTTATACCACCTTTATCAATTTGCATGTGTTGAACCATCCCAGGAATAAATTTCACTTGATCAAAGTGTATGATCTTTTCAGTGTGTTGTTGAATTTGGTTTACTAGCATTTTGTTGAGGATTTTTGCATCTATGATCATCAGAGATACTGGCCTGTAATTTTCCTTTCTATTACTAACTTTGTCTCACTTTGATATGAAGGTAATGTACTCATAAAATTAGTTTGTTCTGTTCAGATTTTCTATTTCTTATGATTCAATTTCAGTATATTGTATATTTCTAGGAATTTATACATTTCTTCTAGGTTGTCCAATTTGTTTGCATATAATTATTCATAATAGTGTCTTATAATCTTTTGTATTACTGTTGTATCAATTGCAATGTTTCCTCTTAATATTTCTGATTTTATTTCTTTAAGTCTTCTCTCCTTTTTTTCTTAATCTAGCTAAAGTTTTGTCAATTTTATTTACCTGTCAAAAAAAAACTACTCTAAATTTGGTTTGTTTTTTCTATTGTTTTTCTAGCCTTTATTCCATTTATTTCTGATCTGATTTTCTAATTTATTTCCTCCTTCTAATTTTGGGCTTAATTTGTTCTCCATTTTCTAATTTTTGAGGTGTGTAAAGTTAGGTTGATATTTTTTCTTTAATAAAATTTTCTTTTACAATTCTTTATTAAAACTGATTTTGCTGCATCCCTTGTTTTAGCATGCTGTGCTTCCATTTTTGTTTGTCTCAAAATATGTTTGATTTCTTTTTAAAATTTCTTCTTTGACCCATTGGTTTTTCAGAAGTATGTTGTTTAAGTTCCAAATATTTGTGAATGTCTCAGTTTTATTTGTGTTACTAATTTTTATTTCATATGATTGTGGTTAGAAAAGATACTTGATATGATTTCAGTCTTTACATTTGTTAAGATGTGTTTTGAGATCTACCATATGATCTATTCTGGGAAATGTTCTGTGTGCACTTGAGAAGAATATGTATACTATTGCTGTTAGATTGAATGCATATGTCTATTAAGTCTATGTGATCTAAAGTTTAGTTCAATTCCAATGTGTCTGTATTGATTTTCTGGGTGTTCTATACAGTGTCAATACTGGTGTATGACATCCACTGCTATTATTTTATTGCTGTCTATTTATTTCTTCATTTCTGTTAATATTTTTATATACTTAGGTGCTCCAATTTTAAGTATGCATATTTATAATGGTTATATCCTGTTGATGAATAATTATCATTACATAATGACCTTTTTTTCTCTTGTGACAATCTGTGTTTTAAGTCTTTTTTTTTTTTTTTTGGTCTGATATAAATATAGCTGCTCCTACTCTTTTTGGTTAACCATTTGCATGTAGTACCTTTTTTTTCTTCTTCTTCTTTCCTTATTTTTTTCCCTTCTTTTCACTTTCAGCCTATATATGCCCTTAATTCTGAAGTGAAACTCCTATAAGTAGCATATAGTTGGATTTTGTTGGTTTTTTAAATTCATTCAGCCACTTTATGTATTTTGATTGGGGAATATAATAAATTTATATTTAAAGTAATTATTGATAAATAAGGGCTTTCAATTGCTATTTTGTTTTAAAGTTTTGGGTTATTTTGTCCTTCCTTTGTTCCTTTCTTTTCTTCCTGTCATCTTCCTTTGTGGTTTGATTTTTTTCTGTAATAGTATGCAGATTCTGGTCTTTTTATCATTTGTGTATCTACTATAAGTTTTTGCTTTGTGGTTACAATGAGGCTTATATAAAATATCTTATACTTGGGGTGCCTAGGTAGCTCAGTTGGTTAAACATCTGCTTTTGGCTCAAGTCATGATCCCAGGGTCCTGGAATCCAGCCTCATGTGTTGGGCTTCCTGCTCTGTGGGGAGTGTGCTTCTCCCTCTCCCTTTGCCCCTCCTTTCAGCTTGTGCTCTCTCTCTCTCTCAAATAAATAAATAAAATATTTAAAAATATATCCTACAACAGTCTATTTTTTTTAAGATTTTATTTATTCGACAGAGATAGAGACAGCCAGCGAGAGAGGGAACACAAGCAGGGGGAGTGGGAGAGGAAGAAGCAGGCTCATAGCAGAGGAGCCTGATGTGGGGCTCGATCCCAGAACTCCGGGATCACGTCCTGAGCCAAAGGCAGACGCTTAACCACTGTGCCACCCAGGTGCCCCCTACAACAGTCTATTTTAAGCTGATAACAACTTAACTTTGATTGCATAAAGAGATTACTTTTACTTCCTCTCATCCACATTTTTTGATGTCACAATTTGCATCTTTTTATTGTATATACATTAACAAATTATTGTAGCTTAGTTATTTTAATACTTTTGTGTTTTAATCTTTATACTAGATTTAAAAGTGATTTACATGCCACCATTACCATATTAGAGTATTCTGAATCTGACTATATACTTATCTGTATGAGTGAGTTTTATACTTCCACATGTTTTCATGTCACTAATTAGCACCTTGTCAATTCAGCTTGAATAACTCCCTTTAGAATTAATTTCTAGTAAAGCAGGTCTAGTAGTGTTGAACTCTTTCAGCTTTTATTTGTCTGGGAGTTTTTATTTCTGTTTTTCATTTCTGAAGAACACCATTTACAGTTTAACTATTACTGTTTTGTGTTTTTTTCTTTCAGCATTTGAATATATCACCCACTGTCTCCTGACCTTCAAGGTTTCTACTGAGAAATCCCTTATGGGAGTTTCCTTATATATGACATCTCTTTTGTCTTGGTGATTTCAAAATTTTCCTTTCCTTTGATTTTTTTAAAGATTATTTATTTATTTATTTGACAGAGATAGACAGCCAGCGAGAGAGGGAACAGAAACAGGGGGAGTGGGAGAGGAAGAAGCAGGCTCCCAGCAGAGGAGCCTGATGTGGGACTCAATCCTGGAATGCCAGGATCACACCCTGAGCCGAAGGCAGACTCCTAACGACTGCGCTACCCAGGCGTCCCTCCTTTCCTTCCATTTTTGACAGTTTGATTATAATATACCTCAGAGAAGTTCTTTAGATAAACCTGTTTGGTTATCTTTGAGCTTTATGTAACTATGTGTTGATATTCCTCTTCAGATTTGGGAAGTTTTCAGCCATTATTTCTTTAAATAAGCTTTCTGCTTCTTCTCTCTGTCTCTTTTCCTTGGAGTACCACTGTGTGTGTATTAGTTCTTTTGATGGTGTCCAATAAATTCCATAGGCTTTCTTCATTTCTTTCCATTCATTTTTTTCTTTTTTCTTCTCTGACTAGATAATTAAAATGAACTCTGCTAGTGTCACAGATTCTTATTTCTGCTTGATTAAGCCTACCATTGATGTTCTCTGTTGTATTTTTATTTTATTCATTGTATGCTTCATTTCCCAAATTTATGTTTTTTGTGATGTCTATCTATTTGCTGAACTTAAAATTTGTTCATGTATTGTTTTCCTGATTTAATTGAGTTGTCTAACTGCATTCTTTTGTAACTCTCTGAGCTTCCTTAGAACAATTATTTTGAATTCTTTGGCAATTTGTAAATCTCCAATTCTTTGGGATCATTTACTGGAAAATTATTATGTTCCTTTGGTAGATTCATGTTTCCTTGATATTTTATGCTCTTTGAAGTCTTGTGGTACTGTCTTTGCATTTGTAGAAGGGTTTTTTTTCTCCAGTCTTTACAGACTGGCTTTAGGAAAGTAACAGTTCCACTATTCAGCCTGGTTAGGGATTTTGGGGCTCTTTTATCCATTTTCTGTGGATGCGCCTGCTCTATAACTGTTTTTCCTCTTAAGGAGGAATTCTTGACATTTTATGCCTTCTCTTGATCCCAGAAAGCCAAGCTGTTACTTGTCTGTTTCTCCTAGGGTTGTTTCCTGAAATTCTCAAGTGTTTGTGCCTTCTGCCCATCCCACAGAGTCAGGATGGCTTTTGTACATGCTTGCAAGCTATTTGCAGAGACTAGTCCTCGATGTCTCTGAAGGTGCACATACAGGGCCAACATAAGGGGAATGGTTAAGATGCATACACCATTGGTGTGCCTATGGGTTAGTTGGGGGGTTCACAGATGAGATATCCTAAACAGCTAATCTTCATGATGGAGTCAATGAAGCAGTTAGAAGTGATCTGAAGCCCTTTGATAAATTCTGAGCCCTGGTTGCTATGCTCCCATTATCTGTCAACCCCCTTGTCATGCCTATTGCCTGATTATTCTTTGTGAGAGGAGAAAAAAGTGGATCCTTAGGCAACATCCCACATGGCTGGGGAAGACAATCACTCACCATGCTATACTTTCTCCCATAGGGAAAGTTTTGGGCCAAAGGTACCTGTCTTGGCACTGAGCTATGCCACCTTGAGAGGTGATGTGAGTAAAGTAAAACTGTTCTTCTTACCCTCTTCAATATATTTATTCTTAGAATTTTTGCTCCAATGTTGGGCTGGAACTTGTCCAGTGAAATAATGGACCCCCACAAAGATACTTTCACACATGAGATGTCAAAATTAATGTTCCATGTGAAGATAATGGTTTAAAACTATTCTTCCATCTTGCTAATGTTACATGGATACCTACCTCAAATTCTAATTGTAATGTAATCTACAGTTTGTGAAAATAGAAGATGATAGCAGAGTAGGAGGATCCTAGGCTCATCTTGTCCCATGAACACAACTAGAAAACTATCAAATCATCCTAAATATCACAGAGATCAATCTGAAGACTGACAGAACAAACTCCAGAATTAAATGGAGAGAAGTGGTAGGAAGAGCAGAGACATGGTTTAGGGGAGAAACAGACTGCAACTTCTCCAGAAGGGAGGGAGCCATTATCTCAGAGAAAGGCGTGAGAAAGGAGCACACATGCAGGGGAATACACAAGGAAAACTTTTCCCAAGGCCATTGGCTTGGAAAATGAGAGGGGCTGCATTTCCTGAGTTCTTGCACACAGTGGGGCTTAAAGCATGGAGTTTATTTATTTATTTTTTGTAATAATTTTTTATTATATTATGTTAGTCACCATACAGCACATCCCTAGTTTTTGATGTAAAGTTCCATGATTCATTACTTGCGTATAACACCCAGTGCACTGTGCAATACGTGCCCTCCTTAATACCCATCACCAGCCTATCCCATCCCCACCCCAAGCCCTCAGTTTGTTTCCCAGAGTCCATAGTCTCTTTAAAGGTCAGCAGGCTTGGCTGGGATAGTGTCAGAGGGAACTGCCCTGCTCCTGGGGAGAAAGCAGGCAAACAACCTTGGGCAGAAACCACAGAAACAGTGATCTGAAAACTACTTGGAGCACACTGGGGAGAGATTATTCACTCTTCTTAGAACAAGTCCCTGACAGGCAGCATTCCAGAAGACACCTCTTTGGGAACAAAGAAATTGGCTGCTGCCATTTTTCTCCCCCACTGCTCAGCATAAACACAGAGCCACCTGAGGGAAGCATTTCAGCACTGACACTGGCTGCCTAACTAGCTCACACCAAACCCCACCCCTCTGTGACCTGGTGGAACTATCCTTCTAAGTCAAGCTTACAGTCCCAGCTTGGTGAGCTGCTCCCCCAGAAGATGAGCACAAACCTCTGCCTGCACCATGTCTCTTGACCAGGAAGTTCTGCAGGGCCTCAGTTCTGGTGGAATTGGTCTCAAGTCTCATTTCATAAACAAACCAGAGCACACCTAGTTAAAACTCACCACATTCAGCCCAGGAACCAAACACTGCACAGAGCAGGCAAGAAGAGCCTCTGCAGACAACAGGCATGAAGGATAAAACAGCCACAACATGGCAGCAGAGCACACCCAGCACAAACCAAAGACACTCCCTGAAGTGCAAGGCCTGGGCATTAAATGACCTCTTCTTCATAAGGCCATTACATTCATGAGAAGGAGACATAACTGGCTTTTCCAACACAAAGAAGAAGGCAAAGACTTAGACAAAATGTCAAATTGAAGAAATTTATCCTAAATGAAAGAACAAGACAAGGCCACAGGCAGAGATCTAAGCAAAGCAGATATAAGTAACACACCTGTTGAAAAATTTAAAGCAACAATCATAAGGATACTCACTGGGCTTGAGAAAAGAATAAAGGAGATCAGGGAGGCCCTTACCACAGAGATAAAAGAGTTAAAAAAAGAATCAATCAGAAATGGAGAATGCAATACATGAGATTGGAAACAGGCTTAATGAAATGAACAACAGGCTGGAAGAGGTGGTAATATAGGTAGTGACATAGAAGACAAAATAATGGAAACCACTGAAGCTGAACAAAAGAGAGAAAGAATTATAGAACACAAGAACAGACTTAGAGAATACAGTGAATCTATCAGACATAATAACATTTGTATTACAGGAGTCCCAGAGGTATGTGGGTCACTCGGTTGGTTAAGCATCTGACTCTTGATTTCAGCTCAAGTCATGATCTCTGGGTGATGAGAGGTGTGACAGGCTCCATGCTGGATGTGGAATCTGCTTAAGATTATCTCTTCCTCTCTCCCTCTGACCCTCCCACACCACTCACTCGTACATGCACTTTCTCTCTTAAATAAATAAATAAAAGGAGTCCCAGAAGAAGGAGAGAGAGAAGGGGGGCAGAAAATTTATTTGAAAAATGAATAGCTGAAAACTTCCCTAATCTGGGGAAGGAAACAGACATTGAGATCCAGAAAACACAGAGAACTCCCACGAAAATCAACAAAAGAAGGCCAATAAAACACATGTTGTGGGGCGCCTGGGAGGCTCAGTCATTAAGCATCTTCCTTCAGCTCAGGGCAGGATTCCAGGGTCCTGGGATCAAGTCCCACATCAGGTTCCCTGCTCTGCTGGGAGCCTGCTTCTTCCTCTCCCACTCCCCCCACTTGTGTTCCCTCTCTCGCTGGCTGTCTCTCTCTCTGTTAAATAAATAAGTAAAATCTTAAAAAAAAAACATGTTGTAATTAAATTTGTAAAATATGGTGATAAAGAAAAAATCTTAAAGCAGTAAGAGAAAATAAGTCCTTAAATTACAAGGGAAAACCCATAAAGCTAGCTGGAGATTTCTCAACAGAAACTTGGTAAGCCAGAAGAGAGTGGCATGATATACGAAAAGTGCTGAATGGGAAAAACAAACAAATAACCCCCCCCCCCAAAAAAAAACTGCAGGCAAGAATATGCTATCCAATAGGGTTATCTTCAGAATAAAAAAGAGATAAAGAGTGTGCCAGACAAACAAAAACCAAATGAGTTTCTGACCACTATACCAGCCATGCAAGAAATACTAAAGAGGAATCTTTACTGCAAAAGAGAGACTAAAAGTAAAAAAGACAAGAAAGGATCAGAGAAAATCTCCAGAAACAATGACAAAACAAGTAATAAAATGGCACTAAATATATATCTATCAATAATTTCTTTGAATATAAATGGACTAAAGATCCAAGCAAAAGACATAGGATGTTAGACTGGATAAATAAACAAGACCCATCTGTATGCTTCCTACAAGAGACTGATTTTAGACATAAAGACACCTGCAAATTAAAAGTGAGGGTAAGGGGAAATATTTATTGTGCAAATGGACGTCAAAAAAAAAAAAGACAGAATAACAGTACTTATATTAGAAAAATTAGACTTTAAAATAAAGACTGTAAAAAGAGGCAAAGAAAGGCATTATATAACCATAAAGGGGAAAGTCCAGACGAAGAAATAATGATTGTAAATATTTATGTAACCAACTTGGGAGAACCCAAATATATAAAACAATTAATAGCCAACATAAAGGAACTAACTGATAATAACACAATTGTAGTAGGGGACCTTAAAACCTCATTATCTCAATGGACAGATCATCTAAGCAGAAAATCAACAAGGAAACAATGGCTTTGAATGACACACTAGACCAATTAGATTTAGCAGGTATATGCAAAGCATTCCACCCTAAAACAGTAGAATGCACATTCTTTTCAAATGCACAGGGAACATTCCCCAAAATAGATCACATATTAGGTCATGAAACAGGCCTCAACCAACACAGAAAAATTGAACACATACCATGTACCTTTTCTATGCTATGAAACCACAAGAAAAAAATTGAAAACACCACAGATACATGGAGGTTAAACACCGTGTTACTAAACAATGAATAAGTCAACCAAGAAATGGAAGAAGAAATTTAAAAATACATGGAAACAAATTGGAAGAAAAACACAACAGGGCAAAACCTTTGGGAGGCATTGAAAGTAGTCCTAAGAGAGTAGTATATAGAAATTCAAGCCTACTTTAAGAACCAAGGAAAATCTCAAGTAAATAACCTAAAAGAGCCAAGAAAAGAAAAACAAACTAAGACTCAATCCGGCAGAAGGAAGGAAATTATAAAGATTAGCTAGAAGTAAATGATATAGGAACTAAAAATAAAAAATAAGAA
This sequence comes from Ursus arctos, assembly GCF_023065955.2. NCBI lineage: Eukaryota > Metazoa > Chordata > Mammalia > Carnivora > Ursidae > Ursus > Ursus arctos. The sequence goes on from NC_079873.1 coordinate 53,356,768, forward strand.
ACAACAGAACAGATCAATGAAACCAGGAGATGGTTCTTTGAAAAACATAATAAAATTGATAAATCTGTAGGCAGACTTATCAAAAATAAAAGAGAAGGAACCCAAATAATTAAAATCACAAGTGAGAGAGGAGAAATAACAACCAATACTACAAAAATGCAAACAGTTATAAGAGAATATTATGAAAAACCACATGCCAACAAATTGGACAACCTGGAAGAAATGGATAAATTTCTAGAAACATATAAACTACCAAACCTGAAGGAGGAATGAATAGAAAACATGAAGAAACCAATAATCAGCAAAGAAATTGAATCAGTAATCAAAAAAAAAAAAAAAACTCCCAACAAACAAAAGTCCATACCTATTCTTCTCAAACTTCCCCAAAAAATAGAAAAGGAAGGAAAACTTCCAAATTCATTCTATGAGGGAATCATTACCCTGATACCAAAACCAAATAATCCAAAAGACAGAGAGAGAGAGAGAGAGAGAGAGAGAGAGAGAACTATAAGTCAATATTCGTGATGAACATGGATAAATAAAATACTACCAATAAATAAAATGCTACCAAACCAAATCCAACTATTCATCAAAACAATCATTCACCATGATCAAATGGGATTTATTCCTGGGTTGCAAGGCTGGTTCAATATTCACAAATCAATCAATATGATATAACACATTAATAAAAGAAATGACAAGAACCATATGATCTTTCCATAGATGCAGAAGCAGCATTTGAGAAAGTACAACATCCATTCATGATAAAAACCCTCACAAAAGTAAGTTTAGAGAAAACATACTTCAACATAATAAAGGCCATCTATGAAAAACCCACAGCTAATATCATCCTCAATGGGAAAAAACTGAAAGCTTTTCCACTATGATGACAAACAAGACAGGGATGTCCACTTATAACACTGTAATTTTAAATGGTACTGTGGTCCTAGCCACAGCAATCAAACAACTAAAAGAAATAAAAAGCATCCACATTGGCAAGGAAGAAGTAGAACTTCCAGTATTTGAAGATGACATGATACTCTACAGAAAGCCTAAAAAAACTCCACCAAAATACTGCTAGAACTGATATATGAATTCAATAAATTTGTAGGATAAAATCAGTGTACAGAAGTCTTGCATTTCTCTACACCAATAATGAAGCAGCAGAAACAGAAATTAAGGAATCAACCCCATTTACAATTGCACCAAATACTGTAAGATACATTGGAATAAACCTATCCAAAGAGGTGAAATACCTGTACTCTGAAAACTAAAACACATTGATGAAAGAAATTGAGGATGACAAAAAGAAATGGCAAAACATTCCATTCTCATGGGTTAGAAGAGCAATATTGTTAAAATACTACCCAAAGCAATCTACATATTTTATGCAATTGCTATCAAAATACCACCAGTATTTTTCACAAAACTGGAACAAACAATCCTAAATGTGTATGGGACCCAAAAAGCAAACTTGAAAATGAAAAGCAAAACTGGAGGCATCACATATCTGGGCCTCAAGTTATATTACAAAATGTGGTGATCAAAAGAGTATGGCACTGGCAAAAAATAGACATATAGATCAATGGAACAGAATAGAAAACCCAGAAATGAACCTATAACTATATGGCCAATTAGTCTTCGACAAAGCAGGAAATAGTACTCAATGGGAAAAAGACAGTCTCTTCAACAAATGGTGAGACAACTGGACAGCAACAGACGGAAGAATGAAACTGGAGCACTTTCTTACACATACACAAAAATAAATTCAAAATCAATTAAAGACCTAAATATGAGACCTGAAATGACAAAAATCCTAGAAGAGAGCCCAGGCAGTAAGTTCTTTGACATCAGCTGTAGCAACTTCTTACTAGATATGTCTCCCGAGGCAAGGGAACAAAAGCAAAAATTAACCACTGGGGTTATATCAAAATAAAAAGCTCCTGCACAGATCAACAAAACTAAAAGGAAAACTACAAAATGGGAGAAGATATTTGCAAATGACATATCTGATAAAGTATCAGTATCTAAAATATATGAAGAACTTATACCAAGGTATCTTTTATTTTTTGGTACTATTGTAAATCGAATCGATTCCCTAATTTCTCTTTCTACAGTTACATTGTTAGTGTATAGAAAAGCGACTGATTTCTGTGCATTGATTTTGTATCCTGTCCACAATAACCAAACTGTGGAAGGAGCTGAGATGCCCTTCAACAGACGAATGGATAAAGAAGATGTGGTCCATATATGCAATGGAATATTACTCAGCCATAAGAAAGGGTGAATACCCACCATTTGCATCAACATGGATGGAACTGGAGGGGATTATGCTAAGTGAAATAAGTCAAGCAGAGAAAGACAATTATCAGATGGTTTCATTTATACATGGAATATAAGGAATAGCATGGAGGACATTAGGAGAAGGAAGGGAAAAATGAAGGGAGGAAATCAGAGATGAACCATGAGAGACTATGGACTCTGGGAAACAAACTGAGGGTTTCATAGGGGAGGGGGGTGGGAGGATGGGTTAGCCCACTGATGGGTATTAAGGAGGGAATGTATTGCAATGAGCACTGGGTGTTATACGCAAACAATGAATCATGAAACACTACATCAAAACCTAATGAAGTACTGTATGGTGACTAAGATAACATAATAATTTAAAAAAAAGAACTTATAAAATTCAACACCCAAAAATGGAAAAATCCAATTAAAAATAGGTAGAAGACATGAGTAGACATCTCTCCGAGAAAGACATACAGATGGCTATCAGACACATGAAATGATACTCAACATCAATGATCATCAGGGAAATATAAATCAAAACTACATTTAGATATTACCTCACACTTATCAGAATGGCTGAAACTAACAATACAAGAAACATGAGGTGATGGTGAGGATGTGGAGAAAGTGGAACACTCTTGCACTCTTGCTGGATATGCAGAGTCATGCAGCCTCTCTGTACAACAACATGGATGTTCCTCAAAAAGTTAAAAAATAGAACTGCCCTATGATCCAGCAATTGCACTACGTATTATTTACCCAAAGAATACAAAAATTCTAATTCAAAGGTAAACATTTACCCCAATGTTTAAAGAGAATTACCTATGATAGCCAAAATATGGAAACTACTCAAGTGTCCTTTCACTGATGAATGGATACAGAAAAAGTGGTATAAATATAGAATGGAATATTATTCGGCCATAAAAATGAAATCTTGCCATTTTCCAAGGCCATAGGTGGAGCTAGAGAGTATAATGCTAAGCAAAATAAGTCAGACTAAGAAAGACAAAATAACATATGATTTCACTCATATGTGGAACTCAAGAAACAAAATAAATGAGCAAGGGAAAAAAAAGAGGGAGACAAACCAAAAAGAGAGAGAGAGAGAGAGACCCTTAACTATAGAGAACAAACTGATGGTTACCAGAATGGAGGTAAGTAGTTAGATGGGTAAAATAGGTGCTGGATACTAAGGAGTACAGTTACTGTGATGAGCGCTGGGTGTTGTATGGAAGTGTTGAATGACTATATTGTACACCTAAAACTAATATTACACTGTATGTTAACTAACTGGAATTTAAATAAAACTTAATTTAAAAAATTCAAAATAGTCTGTGAAAATATACTGGAATGATTCTGTGAATTTGAGATCTGAAGTTTCTAAAGTGGTAATGTCACTTAGAATAAATAAGCTGGGATAAATAGAGTTTCCAGATTTCCAACCTGAGTCCAAAATTATCACACACACACACACACACACACACACACACACACACACACACCAAAACCACTGATATTAATTTTTTACCCAAGATCCAGAAAAGAAAGAATATTTCCAGCAGTAATTACCCTTTCCCTTTTTCTGGACATTTCTGTATGTTCCTGAAAGTGCTACAATCATTTTGCCACCATGAGAAAATTAAGATTTTAAAAAAGTATTAACATACAGAGGATGTACAACTAAGGAACATTGGAGAAAACAGAACCAGAAAAGAATCCCAGAAGACTCCAAAAGTTTCCAGCTTCAGTGACTGGATCATTGGTACAGCTACTGGCAAGAAGGGGAAAAGATGTGAGTGGGGTGGATTTGGATAAAAGATGTTTAATAGGATTTGTGGTATGTTGAAATTTAAAAAGTAATATTTATCAAAATAATTTAATTTGTTAAGTAAAGTACCTAAGACTAGATAAAGCCAACACTGAAGCCAGCCCTAATACCTTTCTACTTAAAGTAAGACAAACCTACAGATTTAATTTGGCCTCTTTGACTCTGTTTTCTAATTCGTTCAGTGAAAACAACTGTTACATGGTCCCAAAAGCACTTCCTTTCTTTGGGTTCTTACATGGTCTCCAGGTATCTAGGTGTCCAATATCATTCTACTCCAGCACCAAAAAAGTCACTTAATATGGCAAGATGTTGCTTTCTGTAAATACTTCGTACTCTTCCTTTTCACTCTAACAGCTCCAGCATTAAAACTGAAAAGGAGAGAGAGGGGAGTTAAGATGGCGGAGGAGTAGGGGACCCCTTTTTCAGCCGGTCCCCTGAGTCGAGCTGGATAGGTACCAGACCAGCCTAAATAACCACGGAATCAGCCTGAGACGCAGGATGATGCATCTGGATCTCTACAAATGAACATCTCCAGCGCTGAGTATTGAGGTACGAAGAGGGGAGCTGTAAACCGTGCACAGATATCGGAAGATAAACGGAAGGGGGAGGGAGCCGCCGCGTTTGGGCGCTGGGAAGCGGCAGCCACCTGCAGGGGGGAGCCGGCGGACTCACAGACGGCACCCGCGAGAGAGCGGACTGAGACCGGTGAGCCGTGAACGCGCGTGCCACCAGGCATCGCCCGGAACAACGGAATCCTGGTGTGCTCAGGGGATCCAAACTGAGACCGGGAGCTCCTGGAGCGCGCGCGGGGCGGCTGGCGGCTGGCGGGGCACCTGCACGGGGGAGCGGGCGGACTCGCGGTCGGCACCCGCGAAACAGCAGACTGAGACCCTGAACTGGGTGCGCGCGCCACCAGGCTTCTCACGAAACTCTGGAATCGAGGTGTGCTCACCGGGCATAGACTGAGACCGGGAGACCCAGGAGCGCGCCGGGCGGCCCGGTGGCTGGCGGCATTAGAAACACAAAGGACAGAGACGTGCCGGCCCTGGAAGTGAGGGCAGGGACGCCGAGTTGGTGCACACATCCCGGGACGCTGCAGGGTTGAGCAGCACCAACAGTAATAGAGTTAAAGTGGCCAGAACATCAGTGGAGAACAGGCCGCAATCCCTCTATTCTGTGACAATGCAGCCTCTGCTGCTCTGACCCTCAGAAGAGGCATAGCCGGCCCCAGGGAAAGCCGCCAGAGAACAAAAGCCTGGAAATACCGGCTCAGAGAGTGCCCATCCCCATCCTCCCTCGCAGGGGACACAGAGACTCTAACCAAACAGGGTTGCCTGAGTATCGGCGCGGCAGGCCCCTCCCCCAGAAGGCAGGCTGAAAAATCAAGAAGCCCACAACCCGAGGCGCCTGGGTGGCGCAGTCATTGAGCACCTGTCTCCGGCTTAGGGCGTGATCCCAGCGTTCCGGGAAGGAGTCCCGCATCGGGCTCCTCCGCTGGGAGCCTGCTTCTTCCTCTCCCACTCCCCTGCTTCTGTTCCGTTCTTGCTGACTGTCTGTCTCCCTCTCTCAGATAAGTAAATAAATAAAATCTTTAAAGAAGAAGCCCACATCTCTAAGATCCCTATAAAACAAGGGGCACGGCCTGGGACCCAGTCAATAATTTTGGGCTCTGGACAACCCAGCAACCTCTCCTCATTAGAATGACAAGAAGGAGAAGCCCCCCCCCCCAGCAAAGAAAAGACAGTGAGTCTGTGGCCTCTGCCACAGAAGTAACGGATATGGATGTAACCAAATTATCAAAAATGGAATTCAGAGTAACAATGGTCAAGATAATGAGTAGACTTGAAAAAAGTATTAAGGAAAATGTTACTGAGAATATAGAATCCCTAAGGGCGGAAATGAGAGCGAATTTGACAGAAATTAAAAATTCTATGAGCCAAATGCAGGCAAAATTAGAGGCTCTGACGGCCAGGGTCGCGGAAGCAGAGGAAAGGGTTAGTGAATTGGAGGATTGGTTAATAGAGGAAAAAATAAAAATAGAAGATGGTCTTAAAAAAATCCACGCCCACGAATGTTGGCTACGGGAGATTACTGACTCAACGAAACGATCCAATGTTAGAATCATCGGCATCCCCGAGGGGGTGGAGAAAAACAGAGGTCTAGAAGAGATATTTGAACAAATTGTAGCTGAAAACTTCCCTAATCTAGCAAGGGAAACAAAAATTCGTGTCCAAGAGGCAGAGAGGACCCCTCCCAAGCTCAACCATGACAGACCTACACCACGTCACGTCATAGTGCAGTTCGCAAATATGAGATCCAAGGATACAGTATTGAAAGCGGCCAGGGCAAAGAAATTTCTCACGTACCAAGGCAAAGGCATCAGAATTACGTCAGACCTGTCTACACAGACCTGGAATGAGAGAAAGGGTTAGGGGAGCATTTTTAAAGCTCTTTCAGAGAAAAACATGCAGCCAAGGATCCTTTATCCAGCAAGGCTGTCATTCAGAATTGATGGAGAAATAAAGACATTTCAGAATCGACAGTCACTAGCCAATTTCGTAACCACAAAACCAGCCCTACAGGAGGTATTACGGGGGGTTCTATAAAAGTAAAAAGGCCCCAAGAGTGATACAAAACAGAAAGTCACAGCCAATACAAACAAAGACTTTACTGACAACATGGCATCATTAAAAGCATATCTCTCAGTACTCAGTCTTAACATTAATGGTTTAAATTCTTGCTTAACATGCCACAGGGTTGCAGATTGGATAAAAAGAAATGACCCATCCATTTGCTGTCTACAAGAGACTCATTTCGAACCCAAAGATGCATTCAGACTGAGAGTAAGGGGATGGAGTACCATCTTTCACGCAAATGGACCTCAAAAGAAAGCTGGGGTAGCAATTCTCATATCAGATAAATTGGATTTTAAACTACAGACTATAGTTAGAGACGCAGAAGGGCACTATATTATTCTTAAAGGAAGTATTCAACAAGGGGATATGACAATTATAAATATATATGCCCCCAACAGGGGAGCAGCAAGATACACAAGCCAACTCTTAACCACAATAAAGAGACATATAAATAAAAATACATTAATAGTAGGGGACCTCAACACTCCACTCTCAGAAATAGACAGAACACCCTGGCAAAAAACTAAGCAAAGAATCAAAGGCTTTGAATGCCATACTCGACGAGTTGGACCTCTTAGATATATATAGAACACTACACCCCAGAACCAAAGAATACTCATTCTATTCTAATGCCCATGGAACATTTTCAAGAATAGACCATGTTCTGGGACACAAAACAGGTCTCAGCCGATACCAAAAGATTGAAATTATCCCCTGCATATTCTCAGACCACAACGCTCTGAAATTGGAACTCAACCACAAGGAAAAATTTGGAAGAAACTCAAACACTTGGAGACTAAGAACCATCCTGCTCAGGAATGACTCGATAAACCAGGAAATCAAAACTCAAATTAAACAATTTATGGAGACCAACGAGAATGAAAATACAACAGTCCAAAACCTATGGGATACTGCAAAGGCGGTCCTAAAGGGGAAAAACATAGCCATCCAAGCCTCACTCAAAAGAATAGAAAAATCTAAAATGCAGTTTTTATATTCTCACCTCAAGAAGCTGGAACAGCAACAGAGGGACAGGACTAATCCACGCACGAGGAAGCAGTTGACCAAAATTAAAGCTGAAATCAATCAAGCAGAAACCAGAAGTACAGTAGAGCAGATCAACAGGACTAGAAGCTGGTTCTTTGAGAGAATCAATAAAATTGACAGACCACTGGCAAGACTTAGCCAAAAGAAAAGAGAAAGGACCCAGATTATTAAAATTATGAATGAAAAAGGAGAGGTCACGACCAACACCATTGAAATTGGAAGGATTATTAGAAATTTTTATCAACAGCTATATGCCAATAAACTAAGCAATCTGGAAGAGATGGAATCCTTCCTGGAAACCTATAAACTACCAAGATTAAAACAGGAAGAAATTGATTTCTTAAACAGGCCAACTAATTATGAAGAAATTGAGTCAGTGATAAACAACCTTCCAAATAACAAAACTCCAGGCCCGGACAGTTTTCCTGGGGAATTCTACCAAACATTCAAAGAAGAAATAATACCTATTCTCCTAAAGCTATTTCAAAAAATAGAAACAGAAGGAAAGCTACCAAACTCATTCTATGAGGCCAATATTACCTTGATCCCCAAACCAGGCAAAGACCCCATCAAAAAGGAGAATTACAGACCGATTTCCCTAATGAATATGGACGCCAAAATCCTCAACAAGATACTTGCTAATAGAATCCAACAGTTCATTAAAAGGATTATCCACCACGATCAAGTGGGATTCATACCTGGGATGCAAGCGTGGTTCAATATTCACAAATCAATCAGCGTGATACATCATATCAACAAGAAAAGACTCAAGAACCATATGATCCTCTCAATCCATGCCAAAAAAGCATTTGACAAAATACAGCATCCTTTCCTGATTAAAACCCTTCAGAGTGTAGGAATAGAAGGTACATTTCTCAATCTCATAAAAGCCATCTATGAAAAGCCTACTGCAAATATTATTCTCAATGGGGAAAAGCTGGAAGCCTTTCCCTTAAGATCAGGAACACGACAAGGATGCCCACTCTCGCCACTATTATTCAACATAGTACTAGAAGTCCTTGCAACAGCAATCAGACGACAAAAAGGGATCAAAGGTATTCAAATTGGCAAAGAAGAAGTCAAAATGTCTCTCTTCGCAGATGACATGATACTCTATATGGAAAACCCAAAAGAAGCCACTCCCAAACTATTAGAAGTTATAGAGCAATTCAGTAACGTGGCGGGATACAAAATCAATGCTCAGAAATCAGTTGCATTTCTGTACACGAATAACGAGACCAAAGAAAGAGAAATTAGGGAATCCATCCCATTTACAATAGCACCAAAAACCATACGTTACCTTGGAATTAACTTAACCAGAGACGTAAAGGACCTTTATTCTAGAAACTATAAATCACTCTTAAAAGACATTGAGGAAGACATAAAAGATGGAAAGATATTCCATGCTCATGGATCGGAAGAATTAACATAGTTAAAATGTCCATGCTACCCAGAGCAATCTACACTTTCAATGTTATCCCGATCAAAATACCGAGAACGTTTTTCAAAGAACTGGAACAAATAGTCCTTAAATTTGTATGGAACCAGAAAAGACCCCGAATCTCCAAGGAACTGTTGAAAAGGAAAAACAAAGCTGGGGGCATCACAATGCCGGATTTCGAGCTGTACTACAAAGCTGTGATCCCAAAGACAGCATGGTACTGGCACAAAAACAGACACATAGACCAATGGAACAGAAGAAAGAGCCCAGAAATGGATCCTCAGCTCTTTGGGCAACTAATATTTGATAAAGCAGGAAAAAACATCCGGTGGGAAAAAGACAGTCTCTTCAATAAATGGTGCTGGGAAAATTGGACAGCTACATGCAAAAGAATGAAACTTGACCACTATCTCACACCATACACAAAAATAAACTCCAAATGGATGAAAGACCTCGATGTGAGACAGGAATCCATCAAAATTCTAGAGGAGAACATAGGCAGCAACCTCTACGACATCGGCCAAAGCAAACTTTTTCATGATACATCCCCAAAGGCAAGAGAAACAAAAGATAAAATGAATTTATGGGACTTCATCAAGATTAAAAGTTTCTGCACAGCCAAGGAAACAGTCAGAAAAACTAAGAGGCAGCCCACGGAATGGGAGAAGATATTTGCAAATGACACTACAGATAAAGGACTGGTATCCAAGATCTACAAAGAACTTCTCAAACTCAATACACGAGAAACAAATAAACACATCAAAAAATGGGCAGAAGATACGAACAGACACTTTTCCAATGAAGACATACAAATGGCTAACAGACACATGAAAAAAGTGTTCAAAATCATTAGCCATCAAGGAAATTCAAATCAAAACCCCACTGAGATACCACCTTACGCCAGTTAGAATGGCAAAAATAGACAAGGCAAGAAACAACAATTGTTGGAGAGGATGTGGAGAAAGGGGATCCCTCCTACATTGTTGGTGGGAATGCAAGTTGGTACAGCCACTCTGGAAAACAGTGTGGAGGTCCCTTAAAAAGTTAAAAATTGAGCTACCCTTTGATCCAGCCATTGCACTACTGGGTGTTTACCCCAAAGATACAGACGTAGTGAAGAGAAGGGCCATATGCACCCCAATGTTCATAGCAGCAATGTCCACAATAGCAAAATCGTGGAAGGAGTCGAGATGCCCTGCAACAGATGACTGGATTAAGAAGTTGTGGTCCATATATACAATGGAATATTACTCAGCAATCAGAAAGAACGAGTTCTCAACATTTGCTACAACATGGACGGCACTGGAGGAGATAATGCTAAGTGAAATAAGTCAAGCAGAGAAAGACAACTATCATATGATTTCTCTCATCTATGGAACATAAGAACTAGAATGATCAGTAGGGGAAGAAAGGGATAAAGAAAGGGGGGGTAATCAGAAGGGGGAATGAAACATGAGAGACTATGGACTATGAGAAACAAACTGAGGGCTACAGAGGGGAGGGGGGTGGGGGAATGGGATAGGCCGGTGATGGGTAGTAAGGAGGGCACATATTGCATGGTGCACTGGGTGTTATACACAACTAATGAATCATCGAGCCTTACATCGAAAACCGGGGATGTACTGTATGGTGACTAACATAATATAATAAAAAATCATTATAAAAAAAAAAACGGGAAAGGAGAAATACCTTTCCTACTAGGTTAACATTTGATATCAAAACACAAAGCCAGAAAGAGGGGGGGAAATGGTGGCAGAGTAGGAGGACTCAAGTCTTGTCTCATCTCATGAATACAACTAGATAACTATCAAATCATCCTAAATACCCCAGAAACCAACCTGAAGACTTGCAGAAAAAACTCCACAACTAAAGGGAGAGAAGAGGCCATATCGAAGAAGGTAGGAAATGCAGAAAAGTGGCTTGGGAGAGAAACAGATCATGGTTGCTCCAGTGGGGGGTAGCTATGGTCACAGAGAAGGGCATGAGACAGATTACCACACAGGGGAGCACAGGAAGAAAATGAGTTCCCACAGCAATTGGCTTGGAAAGTGAGAGTGGCTGAATCTTGGGACTTCTTGCAACCAGCAGGGCTTAAAACCTAGAGTTCTAAAGATCAGTGGGCTTAGCTCAGGGACACCCTACAGGTATTTGGGCTGCTCTTGGAGAAAAGACAGGGCAAACAATCTGAAGACATACAGACTAGAAATAGCAATCTGAAGAGCTACTGGGACACACAGTGGGGGAGTTATTTGCTCATTTTGGAGTGTGTTCCAGAGACCCCTCCAGGAACCAAGGAACTAGCAGGCACCATTTACCTCCCTTGCCATTCAGCATAAACACAGAGTCACTTTGGGAATCAGCTCAGCGCGCACAGTCACTACCTAACTTGCTCACACCAAGTCCCACCCCCCACAATCAGGTAGAACTGCCCTTCCTAGTCATGTTTGCTTTAGTCCCAGCACCATTGGTCCCTTTCCCCAGAAGACCAACCCAAACCCTAGCTCACAGCCTGTTTCCCAACCCAGGAGTTTTTGCATTGCCTCAGTTCCAAGGACAGTGGCAACAGTTCTCATTCACAAACAGACAAGAGCACAACTAGTTAAAATGCACCACATTCAGGCCAGGGACCAAACACTGTCCAAAAAAGGCAAGAAGAACCTCTTCAGACAACCAGCCTGAAGGATGAAGCAGCCAAGACACAATAGCAGAGCACATGCAGCACCTCCTGGAGACACTCCCTGAAATGACAGACCCTGGGGAACAGGGAACACTACATGGCAGGGCACTATAGGACCTTCATAAGGTCATTACCCTCAAGAACAGGAGACATAGCTGACTTCCCTAATACATAGTAACAGGCACAGAGACTTAGAGAAAATGAGAAGATTGAGGAATTTTCCCCAAGTGAAGGAACAGGACAAGGCCATGGCCAGAGATCTAAGTGAAGCATATATAACTAACATGTCTGATAGATCATCTAAAGTAATGACCATAAAGGTACTCAGAGAAAAGAGTGGAAAACATGAGTGAGATACTTAACACAGAGATAAGGAATAAGATAGCAGGCATAAAGTGTTCAATAAATGTAATGAGAAACAAACCGGATGGAATGAAAAGCAAACTGGAAGAACCAGAGGAATTAATTAATGACCTAGAAGTCAGAGTAATGGAAACTAATCAAGCTGAACAAAAGAGATAAAAAAAAAAGAATTATGCAAAACAAGAATAGACCTCAGGAACTCAGTGACTGCATCAAATGTAATAACATTTACATTACAGGAGTCACAGAAGAAGAAGAGAGAGGAAAGGAGGCAGAAAATTTATTTGAAGAAATAATAGCTTAAAACTTCACTAATCTAGGGAAAGAGACAGATATCTAGATTCGGGAGACATAGAATACCCTCAAGGAAATCAACAAAAGCAGATCCAGGTATATACAATGGAATATTATTCAGCCATCAGAAAGGATGAATACCCACCTTTTGCATCGACATGGATGGAACTGGAGGGGATTATGCTAAGTGAAATAAGTCAAGCAGAGAAAGACAATTATCATATGGGTTCATTCATGTGTAGAACATAAGGAATAGCATGGAGGACCATAGGGGAAGGGAGGGAAATCTGAAGGGGGAGAAATCAGAGAGGGAGATGAACCATGACAGACTATGGACCCCAGAAAACAAACAGAGTTTCAGAGGAGAGGGGGGTAGGGGATGAGATAGACCAGTGATGGGCATTAAGGAGGGCACGTGTTGTGATGAGCACTGGGTGTTAAACACAGCTAATGAATCATTGAACACTACATCAAAAGCTAATGATGTACTATACAGTGGCTAACTGAACATAATAAAAAAAAATTGAAAAAAGGGAAATATTATCATTACAAGAGAAGATAAAGGATTTCATTATTTTTGTGGCTGAATTCCATTATATATATATAATATATATAATATATATTCCATATAATTATATAAGATACATATTCCATATAATTATTAATATATATATTCCATATATATTCCATATAATTATATATATATATATAATGATCATGTCAATCACACCTCAATAAAGTGGTTTTAAAAATAAAATTTACCATTGCAGTATATCATAAATTCACCACAAAGTAGCAAATAACCATATTCATATTACCTGTCATTTACTGAATATCTACAAAGGGCCAGGCAATACCACCCATTATTTGAAGCCTTATTCTAGCCCTCCTCTAGTTGTGCTCTTCCCCACAGAGTAAAGAGTCTACAAGGGCAAGGGTGCATGTCCATCAAGAGCCTCCACCTCCATTTTCAGACCACATTCTAGGGGCCCATGTATACACATGCTAGTCCCCTCTCAGTATAGAGCAGAGCCAATAATGGAAAGACAACAGGGATGTACTGAAGTTTGGGGTAGAGCTCTTCCACATGCCAGTACATTTTGGCATGGAACTCTCACAAGTCTGAGAATTCTACGTTGTTAGAAAGATACATTTGTCAAAGTAGGAGACTAACATTTTAGTTAACAGTCAACTTGATTAATCACTTGTAAATATTTAGCCATATGGTATATAGATCTCGATTTGTATTCTGGCCCCAGGCTTTACAAGTGTTAAAGGAACAGCACCTGTGATATCATAGCCTGTGCATATATGTGCTTTTATTTAGGCCTCATAACCAACTATGCTGTGTGGCTAAGAGTTAGTAACAATTTTACATTTTATAAGGGAAGAAATTATGAAGGACAAGGGTTATCCACGCTGTCAAATATTGCAAAGAACTTGAAGAGAAAAAGGATCAAAATATGACACTGAACTTGGGAAAAAGACTTTAAATACGACCTTCAAGAATGATGATTCATTAGATTAGTGGAGCTCACACCTAGGTTCTATAACAGGAAGAGTACAGGTGATGGGAAATAGACACATCAAGTTGGGGTTTCTTTTGGAAATTTGGCAATAAAAGAAGAAAGTATGTTGGTCTAGCATGGAGAAGACTGAATCATAGGTGAAGTCAAAGGACCAAGAGTCAGTGTGGGGGGGGGGAGTGGGAGACAATGGATGAAAGAGAAATAAATGCTAAGAGTTGTATCTTAACAGAGTGGGAGTGTATGCAAAAAAACAAAAACAAAAACAAAACAACCCAAAACACTAAGTTTTTTTTTTTTCCATCAGCTCCAGACTATGGGGCCTCTGGAGATGTGCATACAAATGGCATGATCTTTGTTCTTTTTTTTCCCCCAAAGCTTTTATTTATTTATTTGACACAGAGAGAGAGACAGCCAGGGAGAGAGGGAACACAAGGAGGGAGAGTGGGAGCAGAAGAAGCAGGCTCCCAGTGGAGCAGGGAGCCCGATGTGGGGCTCAATCCCAGGACTCTGGGATCACACCCTGAGCTAAAGGCAGACGCTTAATGACTGAGCCACCCAGGTGCCCCATGGTCTTTGTTCTTGAGAGCAGTGGGAAATATAAATTTGAGTGGGAAAATGCCAAGTAAATAGACAATTACAGTACAGGCTAATGACTGTTTTAATGGGGGTAAGCAAGAAAAAGAGGAGAGTGAACTGGCTTAGGCTATATTACAGCTCATAACTAGGCTACTTCAGCAAGACAATGTTAGTTAGTAGAAAAATAATATATCTAACAGTTTGTTACAGAGTTGGAAAGTTGAGGAAACAGCTGTAATATTGAGGTAGAACTCAATAGCTAAATTCACAAAGTTCTTATGACCCAAATCATTATAGTGTAGATAATATTCTACAAAGTGGAAGTGTCAGGTGAAATTTCAAGATTCTCTTACAGATTTTTATGCATGTCCTCAACAAATATTTACTGAGTTAGGTCCTGTGTGAGGGCTAACCCTTCAGTGGGGCAAGACAGGCTAGGAAACAGAAGAGAACCAAATAGTGTGATTAATGCCCTGAGAGAGGAAGGTACAAGGAATTCTGGAAGCTGTAGAGATTTGCAGAACACTGGTACACAAATAATCTCCTCATTCACATGTGTTTCCATGTCCTAGCCCAGGTAAGTTAAGCAGGTCTTCTCCCAGCTATACCCTGTATTCTTAGAAAAAAAGCTAAACACAGGTGCTTCCAAATATTTTCTAAGTTGGCCCCTGGAATGATGGTTATTAGCCTGTGATCTCAGTACCCCATGGATCCTAGAGATTTGCAACAATGAAGCTACCTCTTGGGGAACTGAGTGGTAATTCCAACAGCAGCTGAAGTGGTTCCTATATTTAGAATCAGTGATCAGAGTTACAAATCAGGATTAGAGCTTGAGTCTTAGGTATCCCTATCTGTAATATGAGGGGGTCGAAAGTCTCACCTCTCCTAGTGCAGAGATCTTTATGGCTGTTGAGGTAATGGAAGTGAAAGGACTTTTAAACAATGTTAAGTTAGAGTATATCACTCACCTGCTCAAAATTCTCCAGTTTAGATATTATCTTCTTCACAGGGTTGTTCATAGATTTAGTAAAAAGTAGGTATCAAAATAAGAGTTCTGTCCTATTGCCACCTAAAAATTTGCCCTGTTATGTTTACCACAAACCCTACCTGAGTCTGAATGCTTCTTTCTATCTCCTCTGCCACTTCTCCAGTCTACTACCACAGTATCCTAACTGGTCCCTCTGCTTGCATTTTTTCTCACTCCCAACATGTGATTTCCATTGCAATTCTCTATATTTTATTTTAAGCACTTTAAATATTATTCTAAGAACGGTCGTTAGGCTTCAGCAGACTGCTAAAGGTGACAATGGCACAAAATAACTAAGGAAATTATATACCAGTTTGATGCTCAAACCATGGTAAAAAGAACAAAAAAAAATGCTGAAGGGGAATGATAGAAAATAAAACAGAATAGGCTGCTTGCATTCAGTTCATCTTCCAAACTTTCTCCCTTCTCCACCAGTATGTAATTGTCTTCCTGATGTCCACAGATGTCTTCACCCAGATTAGGTTGTATACACTAGATGTCTATGAAAGAAAAGGGGAGGGGCGCCTGGGTGGCACAGTCCTTAAGCATCTGCCTTCGGCTCAGGGAGTTCTGGGATCGAGCCCCACAACAGGCTCCTCCTCTGGGAGCCTGCTTCTTCCTCTCCCAATCCCCTTGCTTGTGTTCCCTCTCTCGCTGGCTGTCTCTCTCTCTGTCAAATAAACAAACAAAATCTTTAAAAAAAAAAGAGGGGGGAAAGATAAAATGTATATTGAACACCTACTATGTGCCCAGCACCCTCACAGATATTATGTTAATTAATTCTCTCTACATCTTGGAGAGGAAGTGTGATTTTCTCCATTTTACATTTGAAGAAACAGAGGCTGAGAAATGTTACAGATTCTTCACGATATCACACAGTAACTAAGTGAATAGGCTGAGATTAAAAGTTGGTATCCTTCAAATCCAAAGCTTTTTTCATGTATTTGAGCTGTACTGCATCCATAAAAATCATTACTTGACTATTTCAAAAGTATGTTAAAGTTCATTCTCTCACTGAAAAATTTCAATATCTCTAAAAGGTCAACATCGGTGTCTCTATTTTACACATGCAGAAATGTGGAGATGACTTGCCATGTGCTTGGTAGAGCAAGCTCTTTACTCATGATTTAAGGCAACTTCACCAGTTGCCACCATCACATATGTATTGTAGCCAGCAGAAGACGGCACCACCTAGAAACCACTTACATCATTTCTGTTCATATCCATTTGCCAGATGTCACATAGCCACACCCACATCCAAGGGAGGCTAGAAAATCTAGAATTTATTTGAGTGACTATGTACCCACTAAAATTTCTACTACTTGGGCTTAGTGGGGAGCCTGCTTCTCCCTCTGTCTGCTGCTCGCCCTGTTTGTGCGCTTGCTCTGTCTCTCTCTTTCTCACTTACTCTCTGACAAATAAAGAAAATCTTTTTAAAAGTTTAAAAAATAAAAAATAAATAAATAAAATTTCTACCACTATAATCAGAGAAGATATTGGGGGACAATCAACATTCTCTGCCATAAGTGGGTAACATCAGTGTATTTTATAGATGTGGAAATTGAAACTCAGAGAACCGAAGCAACTTGCTCAAAGTCTCTTAGCTAGTAAATGGCAAGTCTTGGATTCCAACTCTAGTCTGATTGGCTCTGAAGTTTCTGTATTTCACCATTACTCCATACAAACTGAATGTTACAATTCAGAAGGAATGGCTGCACTACCAGGTAATAGTTGTAGGAAAGGCTTATACTAACTAGGCCAAAGTATCAGTCTGGGCCTGGGGTTGAGCCTGAATCTGGATTCCCTTTATTTCTGAAGGGTTAATTATAAGCCTAGAGAAGAGAAGACTAAAGTGGGCTGGGCCTGTGTCTTCATACCTCTGAAAGGCTTTCACAGAGCAGAGCAGCAAACAAGTTCTATGTGGCCCTAAGACATAGAGTTGAGACCAGGAGGTGGAAGCCATAGGGAGAGAAATTTCAGCTCAATTCAAGAAAAAAGCTCTGAAGAGTCAGTTCTTCTGATACAGAAGTGGCCTCAAGTGATAAGGGAACCAAGGCTATTTGATTGCCTGGAGGTAGTTCAGTAGAAGGGATTCAAGCCTCAGTAGGTGTGGTTCTTTCTACCTTGACACTCTGTGAATGACAAGCACCCCATTTCTCTGCATATGTATTATTTGGGACACTCGTCTCATTCTCTTGGCCCAGTTCCATCTAAACTTTCATAGTCAAACCTAAACAGAATAATGTTGAGGCCAGGCTTAGGTAATGAGAGTGGAGTGTCACTGAAAGTATTGAGTGTATATGTGTACATTTAAAAGTTTCATAGAAAGAACTTTTAAAATGTCTGTTTTTTAAACAATTACTGCAAAAAGATCATGTGAAGCCCTTTTTCTGGAACCTAAAATGATTATATCTTGGTTTGCCTCTCTCTCTCTCTCTTTTTATTCCCTTTGCTCATTTGTTTTGTTTCTTAAATTCCACATATGAGTGAAATCGTATAGTATCTGTGTTTCTCTGACTGACTTTTTTCACTTAGCATAACACTCTTTAGCTCCATCCATATTGTTACAAACGGCAAGATTCCATCCTTTTGATGGCTGAGTAATATTCCATTGTAAAATATAATTTTAAATATATAAATAAAATATAAAATATTCCATTGTAAAATAAAATTCCATATATATATATATATATATATATATATATATCTCATATCTTCTTTATCCATTCATCAGCTGATGGACACTTGGGACTCATATGTGAATCTAAGAATCAGAGGCACTATATACAGGTTATTTCATTTAATTTATGCAACAATCCAGTAAGGAAATTTTAATTTCTGAGGTTCAGTTTTCTCATCTATGAAAAAAGGGCAGTAATCCCTAACTTGCAAGGCTGTCATGAAGATCAGGTAAGATAATGGAAGTGAAGGGCCCAACACAGTTCTAGGCACAAAATAGTCTCAAGAAATGCTAGCTCTCATGCTAGCTATTCACCCTTTACCCATCCAGATTCACTCTACGTTTCTTCATATTCCTCTGTTGTCTGTAAGACTGACCCATATGATCTAGGTCAACTGAGCTCCCTTGACTTTTGGCCTCTTTTAAGGTTCATTAATAGAAGAAAATAGTAGAAGGGTGGGAGAAGAGAGAGAACAAGATCTTTATTTTTTCAGCTCCCTCCTTGCTAGGCTGCATGTTGGCAGTGACTATATTCCTCTAAGAAGACCACAGCTCTGGTAGGATTGTCTTTTTCTATTGCTTCTCTCTGACTTTCTCTGGTGCTCTCTCTCTCTCTCTCTCTCTCTCTCTCTGTATGCCTACCTCTTTTTGTTATGATAACTGCTCTACCCCTTCCCTTGGAAGTGGTAAATCAACCAGCTGTTCTAGCAGCAGAGTACTTCACCATTCCTTGTCCCTTCTCTTCATCCCACCCACAACTTTGGAAATAGATCTTCCACTAAACTCTCCTCAATTATCCAATTTGAGTGAGCCATCTGTGTCTTGTACCCAAATAAGGGAAACTGAGGCTCAGAAAGGTGAAATAATTGGCTCAAGCCCACACAGTACCAAGTGCTACCCTGGTGGCACAAAAAGCCTCACCTTAGCAAATCAAAAGCCAACATCTCTTGCAGGAGAACTGATGGCTTTAGGTCTTCTAACTGTTATGCCTCTTTATTTAGCTCACAACAAAACTGACTGTTGACACAGAGGGAGGCATTTGCCTGGGAATTCCAAAAGACTTGTAAAGGTACCATTTGCCTTTGTTAAACTTGTCATCAATAAGGAGGTTTAATGAAATGGAAAATAGAACTTAGAATTGCTTTAAGATTCAACCCGGAAGACTAGGATGAGAGGGACTTGGTAACAGTCTTCCAACATAATAGGATTATTATGATGAAGACACCAAGTTTCTCTCTCCATTGATCCTTAGTGAAAAGTGAAGTTTATAACCTTAATATGAAACAAAGCATATTAAATTTTGCTATAAACAGAACTTTGTTCATCAGTGCCAGTTAGTAATAACAATATTACAATAATAATAACTTTCATTTATTAAGTGTTTAATAAGTGCCTGATATTGCGGCAAGTGCTTTGCTTACATTCTTTTATTTAATCCTCACAAAGACTTTTCAAGAAAATCATCATGATCCCCATTTGAAGAGAGAGGATGCTGGGTCTCAGAGAGATTAACTTGCCTGAGACCACATCTTTGGTAAGCAGCATGAGATTGATAGCAAATACTACTTAATATCAAACCCATTTTCAAAGTCATCCCATTAGTGTCAAGCAACAGAAAAAAAATCATGGATAAGGGATTGTGTAGCTGATTTAAGCACTGGTGACAAGGAAGCCACATTGGTGAGCTTCTCACTCATCAGGACATTTTATCCAGCAGTTACTCCACCTGCACCCCAGGACTGATGAGTTCTAACAGTAAACCAGGCTGTGGAGGTGCAGGCCATAGATGGACTGAGTAAGACTTTGGGGTGAAGTCACTATAATCAGTCCCCCTGTTGGAAATCCCATGTGTGCCATACTGGTAAAAGTAAAATGTTTCTAGAGAGCACCAACAAGAAAACCTTCCCTTGGGCCTCCAAGTCAGACTCCCTCTCTCCCATAATACCCAAGCCACACTGTCATCCATTTAATATCACAGTGTTAAGGAGGATCCAATTGGAGAGGACCTGAAACTTTGGGTTGCAAACCCTGGATGGGTATCCTTATTTGGTCACTTGTGTATCTGTTCCTTCTTTAGACTTCAATTAGGAAACTGGACTCAAGAAACTGTGACATACTTTACTGTTCTGACATTCTTTGATTCTCTAATATTGCCATCTGGCCATGCTGGTTACTATACTAGAATTGTTTGCCATAGAAAAAGCAGTAAGCCACACTTACACCTATATCTTATACCTGTGCCTATACTTATATATATACCTAGCCTATATCTATCAGAAGATCTACTGAATCCCGGTTCTGTAATTTATAAGCTATGTGACTATCATGTGTTACCTTATTGCTTTGTGCTTCCATTTACTAGGACTTATCAGGAAGAACTAAGTCCACACACAGTAAACCAGTGGTAGCACTGAGCTCCTTACCACACAATCTGCCTGGGAAACCACATGGCATACCTTCCATGTGTAGCAATGTAAAACACAACAGCATGTTATATTTATTTTACTCTCACTTCAAAAACTCCTGGTGTTCATGTCAATATCAAAAAAAGAAAAGAAATTAATTATTCAGATACTATTTTAGGTACTATCACCTTCATTACACTACACCTACACTTTATTCCCTATGACAATACTGTGAGATCACTACAGACAAGGATAACCATTTTATAGATGGTGAAACTTAGGCACAAGTCCTTGGTCAAGGATTCACACTTAGAACTGGGGATGACAAAACTGACAGAACTGGGAACTGAACTCAAGTCCATGTGATTTCCAAACTCAAGCTCATTTCTCAATAAGATGCTGTTAGGCATATTATTTGTTTTTGCTATGTTAAGGATTTGAAGTAAAATTTAGTGGACATCCTTTTCATTTACTACAAATGAAAATGTAGTAAATTTTATATAGTAAGTCCCTGGAAATTATCTTGATCTCTAAATACACATTTTTAAAAATTTTGTTCAGTTTTTAATTTTAATTCTGGTATATTAACATACAGTGATATATTACTTTAAGGTATACAATATACTGATTCAACATTTCTATACATTGCTCAGTGCTCATAATGATAAGGAAACTCTTTCATCCCCATCACCTATTTCACCCACCTACTCTCTAGTAACCGTAAGTTTGTTCTCTATAGTTAAGAGTCTGTTTTTGTTTGTCCTTTTTTTCCTTTGTTCATTTGTTTTGTTTCTTAAATTTCACTACAAACTACAGGAGACAAACTGAGGGTTTCAGAAGGGAGGTGGGTGGGTGGTGGGGTAGCCAGGTGATGGGTATTAAAGAGGGCACATGTTGTGATGAGCACTGGGTGTTATACACAACTAATGAATCACTGAACACTACATCAAAAACTAATGATATACTATATGTTGACTAACTGAACATAATAATAACAAACAAGCAAACAAACAAGTGAATACAAGAAAAAAAATTCCACATATGAGTGAAATTGTATGGTGCTTGTCTTTCTCTGACTGACTTTTTTCACTTAGCATTATACTCTCTAGATCTATTTTGTTACAAATGGCAAGATTTTATTCTTTTTCATGGCTAAATAATATTTCAGTGTGTGTGTGTGTGTGTGTGTACATCACATACCTTCTCATGTGTCTATTGACCATCTGGATGTCTTCTTTAGAGAAATATCTGTTTATATCTTCTTACCATTTTTACTGGATTATTCATTTTATAGGTGTTTATCTGTTTTTTATACATTTTGGATACTAAGTCTTTATCAGATCTGTCATTTGCAAATATCTTCTCCCATTCTGTAGATAGCCTTTTAGTTTTGTTGGTTGTTTCCTTCACTGTGCAGAAGCTTTTTATTTTTATGTAGTCCCAGTAGTTTATTTTTGCTTCTGGTACCTTTGCCTCAGGAGATATATCTAGAAAAATGATCTAATATTATGTCTTTCTTTCTGCTAGTTTGGGGTTTTGTTTGTTCTTTTTCAAGCACCTTATATAAGGTTTAATCTCTAAATTCTTAATTTTCCACTAGAAACATTAGATGATGAGTACTTGTATCCATTGTTTTCTGTAACAGTGTGGCAAACAATATAAGGGTAGAAGACCTGGAATGCAATACTGGTTCTGTCAGACCAAGCCTGAATTTCCTCGCTTCTGAGATGGAATTAATACCTGCTTTTCTTATCTCATAGGAGTGTAAGAGTCAAATTTGAATTATATAAAATTTCTCTGCAAGCTTCAAGAGCATTAAAATAAGTGTTAGTCTGCCCTTGTTTATTTAAGCAGGGACTAATTGGTTTGTAGGTTAAAATTGGTAAAAAAAAATACACACACAAACACACACATATATATATATAATCAAAATTGGTAGGTTAAAATTGGTAAAAAAAAAATACACACACATATATATGGGTAAAACTTCTATGAATTTATACATACAAATTCATTTATAATTTTATAAAATATATAAATGAGTTTATATATATATTCATAAAAGTTTTAATTATAACAGGAACATTTACATATTAAAAGATCTGTTTTGGAATTACATACTTTGCTAATTACGGACTTTTTTGTGGGAAATTTCTAACCCCTTTCCTTTTTTTTTTTTTAATTTAAGTATAGTTGACACACAAGGTTACATTAGCTTCAGGTATACAGCATAGTGATTCAAATTATCTATCTACTAATGCTATGCTCACCACAAGTGTAGCTACTAGGTATTAGTTGAATGGTTGGAAGTTCTAACGGAACTTAAATAGGGAAAATCCATTTTAAACTTGGAGAACAAGGAAAGTTTTCCAAAGGATATGAGATTTGAATGGAGCATTAAAGGATGAGTAGGAAGGTTAGCTTCCCTGGTGAATGGCATTTCTTCTAACTCTTTCTATTTATTTTCATTTATTCTGCAAATATTACTGAGCACCTAAATAAAATAAAATGCTGGGGATGACTCAGGTTATTCTCAAGTGATACTGCTACTAACAAATCACTCACAAAAAGTTCCGAATATTTCTAAAACTCACTTCTCATAGAAAAAAAGCTGTATTCTACAAGATGTTAAGAATTCACAAAAAGATTTTAAAAAGGAGCTCTCCAAAAGAAACACCTTGGAGTTGGAAGCAAAAGTTACATTAGTCAACTGGCTTGCTTTTCCCATTTCCCTAATAATTATCATGCTACTTAAATTATAAATGAGTAGGTTGAACTGGCAAGAGGGTGAAACTGGGAAGGGATTTAAAATATTTCAACTGGGTAAAAGCTTAAAAATGACTTCTACATGTTCTCTGAAGCATATAGTCTATCTTTATAGCATATCTTTTGAACTGGGATTGAAATATGCAGGTCTTACTGACACAATTCTGAGGGGAACTATTAAGTGAAAAAAGTACCCTAGAGTATTGTAAATAATGCTTCAGTAAACATAGGGGAGCATATATCTTTTCAAATAGTGTTTTCATTTTCTTTGGAATTATTGGATCATATGGCATTTTTGTTTTTAATTTTCTGAGGAACCTCCATATTGCTTTCTTTTTTTTTTGTATTTAAATTCAATTAGCCAACATATAGTACCTCATTAGTTTTTGATGTAGTGTTCAATGATTCATTAGTTGCATATAACACTCAGTGCTCATCAGATCACATGCCCTCCTTAATGCCAGTCGCCCTGTTACCCCATCCTGTGACCCACCTTTCACAACCTTCAGTTTGTTTCTCAGAGTTGAGTCTCTCGTGGCTTCTCTTCCTTTCTGATTTCTTCCCATTCAGTTTTCCCTCCCTCCCCCATGGTCCTGTGCACTAGCCCTTATATTCCACATATAAGTGAAACTATAGGACAATTGTCTTTCTCTGATTGACTTATTTCACTTAACATATCCAGTTCCATCCATGTTGATGCAAATGGTAGGTATTCATGTTTTCTGATGGCTCAGTAATATTTCATTGTATGTATGAACCACATCTTCTTTATCCATTCATCTGTTTAAGGACATCTCGGCTCCTTCCACAGTTTGGCTATTGTGTACATTGCTGCTATGAACATTGGGGTGAATGTGCCCCTTCTTCTCACTACATCTGTATCTTTGGGGTGAATACCCATAGTGCAATTGCTGGGTTGTAGGGTAGTATGAAGGTTCCTCAAGAAGTTAAAAATAGAGCACCCTCCACACTGTTTTCTACAGTGGTTGTACTAATTTACATTCCCACTAACAGTGCACAAGGGTTCCTTTTTCTCCAAATCCTCACCAACACTTGTTATTTCTTGTCATCTTTATTTTAGTCATTCTAACAGGTATGAGGTACTATCTCATTGTGGTTTCAGCTTGCATTCCCTGATGATAATGATGAATAACTTTTAAAGTACCTATTGGCCATCAGTATGACTTCCTTCGAAATCTGTCAAAATTCTAGCTGAATATGAGCTAAAATATCAGAGATGTCAGTAGACACACAGAAAAAAACATTTTTTTTGCAAAAAATAGTTTCAAAAAGTCTCAAAATAAATGGGCTATAGAGAGTTAAACAATAAAAAATCAAATGGTGAGAGGGAATCTAATTTTCAGTTTTATCATTATATAATAAAATGCCTAATTTTCAACAAAAAATACAAAACACATAAAGAAATAAGGAAAACACGGCACATTCAGAGGAACAAAATAAATGGACAGAAACCATTTGCAAGAGAGCCTAGACAATGAATTTACTAAACAAAACCTTATTTTTTTATAATAATTTTTATTATGTTATTTAAAACAATTATCTTAAATATACTTGAGGAACTAAGGAAAAATGTAGGTTAAAAAACTAAAGGAAATCAAGACTAAAACACAAATAATCCAATTAAAAATGGGCAGTGGATCTGATATTTTTTTCCAAAGAAAGCATACTGATTACCAACACTTACATGAAAAAAATAGCAATGGAATACTATTCAGCCATAAAAAGGATATCTTGCCATTTGCAACAACATGGATAAACCTAGAGGGTATTATGCTAAGTGAAATAAGTCAGAGAAAGACAAATAACATATGATTTCACTTATATGTGAAAGCTCTAAACCAAACAAACAAATGAAAAGCTGAAACATATCTATAAACACAGCTAACAAACTATTATTTACCAGAAGGGAAAGAGGTGGTAGGGAGTGCACAAAATGGGTGAACGTGAGTGGGAGATACAGGCTTCCAGTTATGGAATAAATAATTCAGAGAAATAAAAGTTACGAGATAGGGAATATAGACAATTGTATCGTAATAGCATTGCATGGTGACAGATGGTAGCTACACTTATGGTGAGGATAGAATTTTGTATAGAATTGTTGAATAGCTATGTTGTATACCTAAAGCTAATGTAACATTATGCATCAACTATAGTCAAACTAAAAAATACTAAAGTAAATCAATAAAACATCTACGAGTAAAATAAGAGTATTGAAAAATAGAGATTATAAGAAGGTACTTAACAGAAATTCTGGTGCTGAAAATTATAACTAAAGTGAAATATTCACTAGAGGAGTTCAACAGCAGATATGAGCAGGCAAAATTAAAAAGAAAGAAAGAAAGAAAGAAAGAAAGAAAGAAAGAAAGAAAGAAAAAGAAAGAAAAGAATCAGTGAACTTGAAAAAGAATTGAATTTATCAAATCAGAGGATCAAAGAATAAAAGATTGAAGAAAAGGTAAAGGAGTCTAAGAGACTTGTAGGACACCATCAAACAGACCAAAATACACATTATGGTGGCAGTCACAGAAAAGAGAGAGAAGAGGGCAGACGGATTATTTGGAGAAATAATGCCTGAAAATTTCCCAAATTTGAGGAAAAACATGAAGGTACAAGTTCAAGATGCTCAATGAACTCCAAGTAGTATAAATCAATGTCAACCACACAAAGATCTATTATAAGCAAACTGCTGATAAGCAAAATCAGAGAAAATCTTGAAAATACCAAGAAATAAGTGACTCATCACATACAATTGAGGTTATATATATACACTAATGTAAGCACTACAAAATATATGAAACAAACACTAACAATATGCAAAGAAATATAAATAGAAAAACAAATAATTGTTCTACAATAATAGTAGGACATTTCAATACTTCACTTTCAATAGTGGATAAAAAATCAGACAGAGGATTAGTAAGAAAATAGAAGACTTGGACAACACTATAAATCAAACAAACCTAAGAGACATACAGAACACTCCACCACCAACAGCAGAATACACATTTTTCTGGAAGGAGAATAAAAGATGGTTGAGGAGTAGGAGACCCTTTCTCAACTGTTCCCGAGTTGAGCTGGATATCTACCAGACCATCCTGAAAACCCAAGGAATCAGCCTGAGATGCAGGATGATACATCTTGATCTCTACAAATGAACATCTCCAGCACTGAATATTGAGGTATGAAACGAGGAGCCGTGAATCCGTGAAAAGATATCAGAAGATAAACGGAAGGGGGAGGGAGCCAACACGCTCAGGTGCCAGGAAGCAGTAGCCACCGGCACTGGGGAGCAGGCTGGACTCCAGGACCGGCACGTGCAAGACAGCAGACTGAGACCGTTAGCCCGGGAATGCGCACGACCAAACTGAAAACTGAAGCTCTGGAGCCCTCACTGGAACTGGACTAAAACTGGGAGCTTGGGAGTGCACACATGTCCAAACTGAAAACCAGAGCTCCAGAGCACACACTCCAACTAGACTGAAACCGGGAGCTCGGGATTGTGTGCAACCAGACTGAAAACCGGTGCTCCAGAATGCAAGAGAACCATACTGAAACAGGGAGCTTGGGAGCACGCACGGGGGAACCGGGGGCAGCTGGAGGTGTTAGAAGCACAAAGGACAGAGATGCGTAGGCCCTGGAAGTGAGGGCTAGGACACAGGCCGTGGGGTGCACATCCCAGGACGCTGCAGGGTTCTTAGCAGCACCAACAGAAA
Source organism: Ursus arctos (assembly GCF_023065955.2). Classification (NCBI taxonomy): domain Eukaryota; kingdom Metazoa; phylum Chordata; class Mammalia; order Carnivora; family Ursidae; genus Ursus; species Ursus arctos. The sequence goes on from NC_079873.1 coordinate 53,384,060, forward strand.
CAGAGTTAAAGTGGCCAAGAGAGCTCAGTGGAGAGCAGACTGTGATCTCTCTTCTGAGACAGAGGCTAGGATACGGCCACTGCTGCTCTGACTCTCAGAAGAGGCACAGAAAACCACCAGGGAAAGCTGCCAGAGAACAAAAGCCCGGAAATATCAGCTCACATTGTGCCCATCCCCATTCCCCATTGCAGGGCACAGGGAGACTCTACCCAAACACAGTTGCCTGAATGCCAGCGCTGCAGGCCCTTCCCCCAGAAGGCAGGCTGAAAAATCAAGAAGCCGACATCCCTAAGGTCCCTATAAAACAAGTGCACACTGTCTGTGTCCTGCTCAATAATTTGGGCTCTGGGCATCCCCACAACCTCTCCTCATCAGAATGAAGAGGAGGAGAAATCCCCCCCCAGCAACGAAAAGATAATGAGTCTGTGGTCTCTGCCACAGAACTGATGGATATGGATATAACCAAATTATCAGAAATGGAGTTCAGGGTAACAATGGTCAAGATGATGTGTAAGCTTGAAAAAACTATTAATGAAAATATTAACAAGAATATAAAATCTCTAAGGGCAGAAATGAGAGTGAGTCTGGCAGAAATTAAAAATGCTATGAATCAAATGCAGTCTAAACTAGACACTATGACAGCCAGGGCAAATGAGGCAAAAGAACGAATTAGTGAATTGGAGGATGGAATGGTAGAACAGAAAAAACAGAAACTTGCCTCAAAAAAATCCAATCTCAAGAATGTAGGTTACGGGAGATTACTGACTCAATGAAACATTCCAATGTCAGAATCATTGGCATCCCCGAGGGGGTGGAGAAAGAGAGAGGTCTAGAAGAGATATTTGAACAAATTGTATCTGAGAACTTCCCTAAACTGGCAAAGGAAAAAAGCATTTGTGTCCAAGAAGCAGAGAGGACCCCTCCCAAGGTCAATGAGAACAGACCTACACCATGTCACGTCATAGTGCAATTCGCAAATATTAGATCCAAGGATACAGTATTGAATGAGGCCAGGGGGAAGAAAATCCTTACGTACAGAGGGAAAAATATCAGAATAATGTCAGACCTGTCTACAGAGACCTGGCAGGCTAGAAAGGGTTGGCAGGGTATTTTCAAAGCTCTATCTGAGAAGAACATGCAGCCAAGGATCCTTTATCCAGCATGGCTGTCATTCAGAATTGATGGAGAGATACGGACCTTCCAGGATCGGCAGAAACTAAAGGAACTCGTAACCACCAAACCAGCCCTACAGGAGATATTAAGGGGGGTTCTATAAAAGTAAAAAGGCCCCAAGAGTGATACAGAACAGAAAGTTACAATTTATAGAAACAAAGACTTCACAGGAAACACGACATCATTAAAATCATATTTCTCAATAATCAGTCTCAGTGTGAATGGCCTAAATGCTCCCATAAAACAACACAGGGTTGCAGATTGGATAAAAAGACATGTCCCATCCATTTGCTGTCTACAAGAGACTCATTTTGAACCTAAACATACATCCAGACTGAAAGTGAAGGGATGGGAAACCATTTTCATGCCACTAGACCTCAAAAGAAAGCTGGGGTAGCAATTCTCATATTAGACAGATTAGATTTTAAATTAAAGACTGTAGTTAGAGATAAAGAAGGACCCTATATTATTCTTAAAGGATGTATCCAACAAGTGGATATGACAATTATAAATATCATATGCCCCCAACAGGGGAGCAGCTAGATACATAAGCCAACTCTTAACCAGAATAAAGAGACATATAGATAATAATACATTAATAGTAGGGGAGCTCAACACACCACTCTCAGCAATACACAGATCACCTAAGCAGAAAATCAACAAAGAAACAAGAGCTTTGAATGACATACTGGACCAGATGGACCTCATAGATATATATAGAACACTACACCCCAGAACAACAGAATACTCATTCTTTTTGAATGCACATGTAATGTTCTCCAGAATAGACCATATACTGGGTCAAAAATCAGGTCTCAACCGATACCAAGAGATTGAAATTTTTCCCTGCATATTCTCAGACCACAATGCTTTGAAATTGGAACTCAATCACAAGGAAAAATTTGGAAGAAACTCAAACACTTGGAAACTAAGAACCATCCTGCTCAAGAATGACTGGGTAAACCAGGAAATTAAATATCAGTTTAAACAATTTTTGGAGACCAATGAAAATGAAAACACATCAGTCCAAAACCTATGGGACACTGCAAAGGCGGTCATAAGGGAAAAATACATAGCCATCCAAGCCTCACTCAGAAGAATAGAAACATCTAAAATGCAGTTTTTATATTCTCACCTCAAGAAGCTGGAACAGAAACAGAAGAACAGGCCTAAGCCTTGCACGGGAAGGTAGGTGATCAAGACTAGAGCAGAGATCAATGAATTAGAAACCAGGAGCAGAGTAAAGCAGATCAACAGAACTAGAAGCTGGTTCGTTTAAAGAATAAATAAGATCGATAAGCCACTGGCCAGCCTTATTCAAAAGAATAGAGAAAGGACCCAAATTAATAAAATTATGAATGAAAGGGGAGAGATAACAACCAACAGCAATGAAATAGGAAGGATCATTAGCAACTTCTATCAACAGTTTTGTGATGATAAATTAAACAACCTGGAAGAAATGGATGCCTTCCTGGAAACCTATAAGATACTAAGACTGAAACAGGAAGAAATTGATTATTTAAACAGACCAATTAATTAAGAAGAGATTGAAGCAGTGATCAAAAACCTTCCCAAAAACAAGAGTCCAGGGCCTGACGGGTTCCCCGGGGAATTCTACCAAACATTCAAAGAAGAAATAATACCTATTCTCCTGAAGCTGTTCAAAAAATAGAAACAGAGGGAAAACTGTCAAACTCATTCTATGAGGCCAGTATTATCTTGATTCCCAAACCAGGCAAAGACCTCAGCAAAAAGGAGAATTACAGACTGATATCCCTGATGAATATGGACGCCAAAATTCTCAAGAAGATCCTAGCTAATAGGATCCAAATGTACATTAAAGGGATTATCCATCAAGACCAAGTGGAATTCATTCCTGGGACTCAAGGGTGGTTCAACATTAGCAAATTGATCAGTGTTATAGATCATATCAACAAGAAAAGAGTCAAGAACCATATGATCCTCTCAATAGATGCAGAAAAAGCATTTGACAAAATACAACATCCTTTCCTGATTAAAACCCTTCAGAGTGTAGGGATAGAGGGTACATTCCTCAATCTCATAAAAACCATCTATGAAAAGCCTACAGCGAATATCATTTTCAACGGAGAAAAGCAGGAAACCTTTCGCTTAAGATCAGGAAAATGACAAGAAGGCCCACTCTCGCCATTATTTTTCAGCATGATACTAGAAGTCCTTGCAACAGCAATCGGACAACAAAAAGGGATAAAAGGTATCCAAATTGGCAAAGAGGAAGTCAAACTGTCTCTCTTCACAGATGACATGATGCTCTATACGGAAAACCCAAAAGAATCCACCCCCAAACTACTAGAAGTTATAGAGCAATTCAGTAATGTGGCGTGATACAAAATCAATGCTCAGAAATCAGTTGCATTTCTATACACAAACAATGAGACTGAAGAAAGAGAAATTAGGGAATCCATCCCATTTACAATAGCACCAAAAATCATAGGTTACCTGGAATGAACTTAACCGGAGACATAAAGGATCTACATTCTAGAAACTACAAATCACTCTTGAAAGACATTGAGGAAGACATAAAAAGATGGAAAAATATTCCATGCTCATGGATCGGAAGAATAAACAGAGGTAAAATGTCTATGCTACCCAGAGCAATCTACACTTTCAATGCCATCCCGAGCAAAATACCAATGACATTTTTCAAAGAGCTGGAACAAACAGCCCTTAAATTTGTGTGGAACTAGAAAAGACCCCAAATCGCCGAGGAATTGTTGAAAAAGAAAAACAAAGCTGGGGGCATCACGTTGCCAGATTTCAAGCTATACTACAAAGCTGTGATCACAAAGACAACATGGTACTGGCACAAAAACAGACACATAGACCAATAGAACAGGATAGAGAACCCAGAAATGGAGCCTCAGCTCTTTGGCCAACTAATATTTGACAAAGGAGGAAAAAACATCCAGTGGAAAAAACACAGTCTCTTCAATAAATGTTGCTCAGATCATTTGAGAGCTATATGCAAAAGAATGAAATTTGACCACTTTCTCACACCACACACAAAGATAAACTCCAAATGGACAAAATACCTCGATGTGAGATAGGAATCCATCAAAATCCTAGAGGAGAACATAGGCTGCAACCTCTTTGATATCAGCCACAACAACTTTTTTTGTGACACATCTCCAAAGGCAAGCGAAACAAAAGAAAAAATGAACTTGTGGGACTTCATCAAGATCAAATCTTCTGCACAGCCAAGGAAACAGTCAAAAAAACTAAGAGGCAGCCCTCAAAATTGGACAAGATATTTGCAAATGACATTACAGATAAAAGACTAGTATCGAAGATCTACAAAGTACTTCTCAAACTCAATACACGTGAAACAAATAAACAAATCAAAAAATGGGCAGAAGATATAAACAGACACTTTTCCAATGAAGACATACAAATGGCTAACAGACACATGAAAAATTGTTCAAAATCATTAGCCATCAGGGCAATTCAAATCAAAACCACCTTGAGATACCACCTTACACCAGGTGGAATGGCAAATATTGACAAGGTAGGAAACAACAAATGTTGGAGAGGATGTGCAGAAAGGGGATCCCTCCTACATTGTTGGTAGGAATGCAAGTTGGTACAGCCACTCTGGAAAACAGTGTGGAGGTCCCTTAAAAAGTTAAATAATTGAGCTCCCCTTTGATCCAGCAATTGTGCTACTGGGTATTTACCCTAAAGATACAGACGTAGTGAAGAGAAGGGCCATATGCACCCCAATGTTCACAGTATCATTGTCCACAATAGCTAAATCGTGGAAGGAACCGAGATGCCCTTTAACAGATGACTGGATTAAGAAGATGTGGTCCATATATACAATGGAATATTACTCAGCCATCAGAAAGAACGATTACCCAACATTTGCAGCAACATGGACAGGACTGAAGGAGATTATGCTAATGAAATAAGTCAAGCAGAGAAAGACAATTATCATAAGGTTTCACTCATTTATGGAACATAAGAATAGCAGGAAGATCGGTAGGAGAAGGAAGGGAAGAAGGAAGGGGGTTAAACAGAAGGTGGAATGAACCATGAGAGACTATGGACACTGGGAAACAAACGGAGGGCTTCAAAGGGGAAGGAGGTGGGGGATTGGGATAGGCCAGTGATTGGTATTAAGGAGGGCACATATTGCATGGTGCAGTGGGTGTTATATGCAAGTAATGAATCATGGAACATTGCATCAAAAACTGGGGATGTACTGTATGGTGACTAATATAACAAAAAAAATTATTTAAAAAAAAGAATACACATTTTTCTAGAGTATACATAGAACATTCATCAGGATAAACAATATGTAGGCCACAAAGCAAGTCTTAACTAATTTTAAAAGATTAAAATTATGCAAAGCATCTTCTCTGATCATAAGGAATTAAAGCTAAAAATAGATGACAGAAGAAATATTGGAAAATTCACAAATTTTTGGAAATTAAATTGTACACTTAGAAACAAATGAGATTAAGAATGAAAGGGAAATTTAAAAATATCTTGAGACAAATCAAAATGAAACCACAACATCCCAAAACTTATGGGGTGCAGCATAAGCAGTTCCAAGGGTTAATTTATAGTTGCAAACATATACTTTAAAAATGTAAAATGATCTCAAATCAATACCAAACTTTGCATATTAAGGAACTAGATAAAGAACAGCAACTAAACCCAAAACTATCAGAAGAAAGGAAATAATAAAAGGGAACCTGGGTGTCTCAGTCAGTTAAGTGTCCAACTCTTGGTTTCAGCTCAGGTCATGGTCTTGTGGTCTTAGAGCAGGCATCAGGCTCTACGCTCAGTATGGAGTCTGCTTCTGATTCTTCCTCTCTCCCCTACTGCCCCTCCTCACTTGTGCTCTCTCTCTCTCTCTCTCTCTCTCTCTCGCTCCCTCCCTCTCTCTCTCAAATAAATAATTTAATATTTTTAAATTTTTTAAAAAATAAGAGTGAAGAGAAAGAAAACTGAGAATAGAAAACAATACAGAAAATCAATGAAACCAAATGTGTTTTATTTTAAAATATCAACAAAATTAAAATTTAGCTAGATTGACGAAGAAAAAAAGGAAATCTCAAAATATTCAAATCAGAAATGAAACTGAGAACATTACTACTGATAGTACAGAAATAAAAAGGGTTATGATAGAATGCTATGAACGACTGAACACCAACTGGATGACCTAGTTGAAATGAACAAATTCCTAGAAACACACAATCTACCAACACTGAATTATGAAGAAATAGAAGATCAGAATTGAACTATAACTAGTAAGAAGGTTGAATCATTAATCAGAAACTTCTCTTTTGCATGTAGCTGTCCAATTTTCCCAGCACCATTTATTGAAGAGACTGTCTTTTTCCCACCGGATGATTTTTCCTGCTTTATCAAATATTAGTTGCCCAAAGAGCCGAGGGTCCATTTCTGGGTTCTCTATTCTGTTCGATTGGTCTATGTGTCTGTTTTTGTGCCAGTACCATGCTGTCTTTGGGATCACAGCTTCGTAGTACAGCTCGAAATCCGGCATTGTGATGCCCCCAGCTTTGTTTTTCCTTTTCAACAGTTCCTTGGAGATTCGGGGCCTTTTCTGGTTCCATACAAATTTAAGGACTATTTGTTACAGTTCATTGAAAAATGTCCTCGGTATTTTGATTGGGATAGCATTGAAAGTGTAGATTGCTCTGGGTAGCATGGACATTTTAACTATGTTAATTCTTCCGATCCATGAGCATGGAATATCTTTCCATCTTTTTATGTCTTCCTCAATGTCTTTCAAGAGTGATTTATAGTTTCTAGAATATAGGTCCTTTACGTCTCTGGTTAAGTTAATTCCAAGGTAACGTATGGTTTTTGGTGGTATTGTAAATGGGATGGATTCCCTAATTTCTCTTTCTTCGGTCTCGTTATTCGTGTATAGAAATGCAACTGATTTCTGAGCATTGATTTTGTATCCCGCCACGTTACTGAATTGCTCTATAACTTCTAATAGTTTGGGAGTGGCTTCTTTTGGGTTTTCCATATAGAGTATCATGCTACATGCAAAAGAATGAAACTTGACCACTATCTCACACCATACACAAAAATAAACTCCAAATGGATGAAAGACCTCGATGTGAGACAGGAATCCATCAAAATTCTAGAGGAGAACATAGGCAGCAACCTCTACGACATCGGCCAAAGCAAACTTTTTCATGATACATCCCCAAAGGCAAGAGAAACAAAAGATAAAATGAATTTATGGGACTTCATCAAGATTAAAAGTTTCTGCACAGCCAAGGAAACAGTCAGAAAAACTAAGAGGCAGCCCACGGAATGGGAGAAGATATTTGCAAATGACACTACAGATAAAGGACTGGTATCCAAGATCTACAAAGAACTTCTCAAACTCAGTACATGAGAAACAAATAAACAAATCAAAAAATGGGCAGAAGATACGAACAGACACTTTTCCAATGAAGACATACAAATGGCTAACAGACACATGAAAAAAGTGTTCAAAATCATTAGCCATCAAGGAAATTCAAATCAAAACCCCACTGAGATACCACCTTACGCCAGTTAGAATGGCAAAAATAGACAAGGCAAGAAACAACAATTGTTGGAGAGGATGTGGAGAAAGGGGATCCCTCCTACATTGTTGGTGGGAATGCAAGTTGGTACAGCCACTCTGGAAAACAGTGTGGAGGTCGCTTAAAAAGTTAAAAATTGAGCTACCCTTTGATCCAGCCATTGCACTACTGGGTGTTTACCCCAAAGATACAGACGTAGTAAAGAGAAGGGCCATATGCACCCCAATGTTCATAGCAGCAATGTCCACAATAGCTAAATCGTGGAAGGAGCCGAGATGCCCTTCAACAGATGACTGGATTAAGAAGTTGTGCTCCATATATACAATGGAATATTACTCAGCTATCAGAAAGAACGAGTTCTCAACATTTGCTACAACATGGACGGCACTGGAGGAGATAATGCTAAGTGAAGTCAAGCAGAGAAAGACAACTATCATATGATTTCTCTCATCTATGGAACATAAGAACTAGGATGATCAGTAGGGGAAGAAAGGGATAAAGAAAAGGGGGCGTAATCAGAAGGGGGAATGAAACATGAGAGACTATGGACTATGAGAAACAAACTGAGGGCCTCAGAGGGGAGGTGGTGGGGGAATGGGATAGACCGGTGATGGATAGTAAGGAGGGCACGTATTGCATGGTGCACTGGGTGTTATACACAACTAATGAATCATCGAGCCTTACATCGGAAACCGGGGATGTACTGTATGGTGACTAACATAATATAATAAAAAATCATTAAAAAAAAGAAAGAAACTTCTCAACAGCAAATGCCCAAGCCCAAATGGCTTTGCTGGTGAATTCTATCAACTATTTAATGAATTAATGCCAGTTCTCTTCAAACTCTCAAAAAAAAAAAATGAAGAGAACACTCCAAACTCATTTTATGAGGCCAGCATTACCCTGATATCAAAGCCAAACAAAGATACTACAAGGAAAAAAAAAACAAAAACAAAACCTAATATGTCTTATTAACAGTGATGCAAAAATCCTCAACAAAATACTAGCAAAACAAATTTGGCATTACATGAAAAAGATTCTATGCCATGACCAACTGGGATTCATTCCTGGATTGTAAGAATGTTTCAATGTGCAAATGTCAAATAATGTAATGCACCCACTTTAATAGAATGAAGGGGGGAAATTCATCATTTCAATTAATGCAGAAAATGCATTTGAGGGCACCTGGGTGACTCAGTTAAGTGAGTCTTTGGCTCAGGTCATGGTCCCAGGTCTTGGGATCAAGCCTCACTTTGGGCTCGCCGCTCACCAGGGACCCTGCTTCTCCCTCCGCCTGCTGCTCCTCCTGCTTGTGCTCTCTCTCTCTCTCTCTCAAATAAATACATAAAATCTTTAAAAAAAAGAAAATGCATTTGATAAAATTAAATACTCTTTCAAGATACCCCCCCAAAAAAAAAACTAGGACTAGAAGAAACCTTATTGTGATGAAGGTCATATATAAAAAGCCTACAGCTAACATTATACTCAATGGTGAAGGACTGGATGTTTTTCCTCTAAGATCAGTGACAAAGCAAAGATGCCCTCTTTAGCCACTTTTATTCAGCATATTACTGCAAATGCTATCCAGAAAAATTAGGCAAGTAAAAGAAATAAAAGGCATCCAAATTGCTCATAGATGAATTGATGTTATATATAAAAACCCTAAATATCACACACACACACACACACACACACACACACACACACACACACACACACAAACTGTTAGAGGTAATACATGAATTTACCAAGTGCAGGGGAAAAAATCAACTAACAAAAGTCAGTTGCATTTCTGTTTACTAACATGAACAATCTTAAAAGGAAATTAAGAAAAAAATCCACATAGAATAACTTAAAAATAATAAAATACTTAGAAATAAATTTCATCAAGGAAGCAAAGATTTGTGCACTAAAAACTACCAAACATTAAAGAAGACATTAATAAATGGAAATACACCCTGTATTAATAAATTGGAATACTTATTGTTGTTAAGATGACTGAAGTACCCAAAGTGGTCTATAGATTTAATAGAATCACAATCAAAATCACAATTGCATTTTTTCGAAATAGAAAATTCATCTTAAAATTCATATTGGAATCTCAAGAGATCGCAAAAATACCAAACACTTTTGAAAAAGAAGAAGAAAGTTGGAGAACTCACATTTCCTGATTTCAAACCTTACAGAAAAGCTAGAGTAATAAAACAGTGTGGTTATGGCACAAGACCAGACATATAGAACAATAGAACAACGAATCATGGAACACTATATCAAAAGCTAATGATGTACTGTATGGTGACTAACATATCATAATAACAATTAAAAAAGAACTATAAAACAGAAGAGAGAGCTCAAATATAACTCCTTTTATATATGGTCAGTTGGTTTTCAGCAAGGCAACCAAGACTATTCAATGGAGAAAGGAGAGTATTTTCCATAAATGGTGTTTGGGTGGTGGATATCTACATAAAAAAAAAAAAAGAATTTGGACTGTTAACTTTTCTAATGCATAAAAATTAACTCAGATGAAATGTCTAAACATAAGAACTAAAACTCAAATTCTGAGTGGAAAATGTAGGGTAAAATCTTTATGCCATTGGATTTGGCAAAGGATCTCTTGCATACAACACTAAACACAAAAGGAACAAAAGAAAAAATTGTAAAAATTGGACTTCATCAAATTTTTAAAAAATTGTTACATCACATTGTTTCACTTCAACACAGTGAAAAAACAACCTGCAGACTGGGAGTAAATATTTGCAAATCATGTATCTCATAAGGGATTAATATCCAGAAAACATAAAGGACTCAAAAAATAAAAAACAACAAAAACCCAAACAACTTAATTCATACATAGGCAACAAATTGGAATCAACAATTCTCCTAAGAAGATATACAAGTAGCTAATAAGCACATAAAAATTACTCAACTTCACTAGTTACTACAGAAATGCAATTTAAAACCACAATCAGGTACCACTTTATACACACTTCAGTGGCTATTATAAAATAAAATTAAAAAAACAAAGTAAGACATGTTGGTAGCATTTGAAGAAATTGAAACACTTGTGCCTTGCTTATAAGAATGTAAAATGGGGTAAACACTGTCAAAAACAGTATGAAAGCTCCTCAAAAATTCAAACATAAAATTACTATATAGATTCTACAGTTCTATTTTAGATATGTACCCCCAAAGAATAAGAAGGATGTCTTCATAAACTTGAACAGCAATGTTCTTAGCAGCAATTTTCACAAAAGGCAAAAAGTAGAAACAACTAAAATTTCCATCAACAAATGAATTGGTAAACAAAATGTGGTATATACCATACAATGGAATATTATTCAACCTTAGAAAAGAAGGTAATTCTGAAACATATTCAACATGGATGAACCTTGAAAATATTATCCTTGGGGAAATAAGCCAGACACAAATGGACAAATATTTTAGAGTTCCCCTAATATGAGTACCTAGGATATGAAAATTCATAGACAGTGAAAATAGAATGGAGGTTACCAGGGCTGGGGGAGAGAAAGTGGGAAGTTATTATTTAATGGGTACAGAGCTTATTTTTAGGATAGTGAATTTCTGGAAATGGATAGTTGTAATTGTTAAACATTATTGTAAATATACAAAATGCCCTTAAATTATAAATTGTAAATCTTATGTATATTATACCACAATAAAAAAAATAAGGAATTGTGTCCTAAGATTCTGTAAGTTGAATGACTTTCATTTTTCTCTACATTATTTCAGGATCCTTAAGAATTATACTTCAATAAGACCAAGCTTCAGACCACATTTTATCCCAGGTGGCTATGAAGCAGCAGAAAGACCTTGGAGGAAGCTCAGGTTCATTCACAGAGACAGCTACAAAAACTGTGGTTCAACCAAATGAAAAATGTATTTGGCTGGCTGAGTTTGGTCTCAGTGTGCTGGTTTCCCTCTTTGAGAATTTTGTAACTATGGGATCCCCAAATTATATTTTCGTTTCCTTCCCATGTAATGGGAATTGCTATCTACATATCTCTTCCCTTTCCACAACATCAGTATTGACTGAAGTTAAGAGAACTCAACTATAATTCTTCTCTCAACAGGCCTTGTTCTGTAAAGCACTCCTGGGGGCTGCACTAAGGCCAAAAATCCAGTGTTATAGGGGAAAATGCATGCATCAACAAAAAGCAAACAAACCTGAGATTAAAGTCAGGTTCTGATGAAGAACTGCAAGATAAAAAGCTTCTGCACAGCCAAGGAAACAGTCAAAAAAACTAAGAGGCAGCCCACGGAATGGAAGAATATATTTGCAAATGACACTACAGATAAAAGACTGGTATCCAATATCTACAAAGAACTTCTCAAACTCAATAAACAAGAAACAAATAAACAAATCATAAAATGGGCAGAAGATATGAAAAGACACGTTTCCAATGAAGACATACAAATGGCTAACAGACACATGAAAAATTGTTCAAAATCATTAGCCATCAGGGAAATTCAAATCAAAACCACACTAAGATACCACCTTACACCAGTTAGAATGGCAAAAATTGATAAGGCAAGAAACAATTGTTGGAGAGGATGTGGAGAAAGGGGATCCCTCCTACATTGTTGGTGGGAATGCAAGTTGGTACAGCCACTCTGGAAAACAGTGTGGAGGTCCCTTAAAAAGTTAAAAATTAAGCTACCCTATGATCCAGCAATTGTGCTACTGGGTATTTACCCCAAAGATACAGACGTAGTGAAAAGAAGGGCCATATGCACCCCAATGTTCATAGCAGCACTGTCCACAATAGCTAAATTGTGGAAGGAGCTGAGATGCCCTTCAACAGATGACTGGGTTAAAAAGATGTGGTCCATATATACAATGGAATATTACTCAGCTATCAGAAAGAACGAGTTCTCAACATTTGCTGCAACATGGATGGCACTGGAGGAGATAATGCTAAGTGAAATAAGTCAAGCAGAGAAAGGTAATTATCATATGGTTTCAGTCATTTATGGAACATAAGAAGTAGGTAGATCGATAGGAGAAGGAAGGGAAGAAGGAAGGGGGGGTTAAACAGAAGGCGGAATGAACCATGAGAGACTATGGACTCTGAGAAACAAACTGAGGGCTTCAGAGGGGAGGGGGGTGTGGGAATGGGATAGGCTGGTGATGGGTAGTAAGGAAGGCACATATTGCATGGAGTTATATATATGGGTGTTATACGCAACTAATGAATCATCAAACTTTACATCAAAAACCAGGGATGTACTGTATGGTGACTAACATAATATAATAAAAAAATTTTATTATTAAAAAATAATAATAAAAAAATAAAGTCAGGTTCTGCTTACTAACTGATCAAATGACCTTAGACCAGAAAAGTTCCATTTTGAGCTTCAGTTTCTTCATCTATAAACTGGTCATCATAAGAATAATGACTACCCTGTAGTTTCTGTGAAGACTATATGGGATAATGAGTGTAAGGTGTCTGTCACATTGTAATCACTCAAAAATTAGCATCTCCAAGTAGTATAAATTATAATGTAAAGTCACTGGAAAATTGTGGAACCATAGTAGTCATTCAATACATCTAAGTTTCCCTGTACTCTTTTCCTATTATCACTACAGATAGGGTTCCACTGGAACTTCCATAAGATAAGCTCCATTGTTCTACCAAGCCCCTGTTTAAGGTGTACAATCTTACAGCCAATGCTGAAAACAGAAAGAAAAGCAGGGTATTATGACCAGGCCCAATAAGTCACATTTGTCTGAGAAACAATAATGATTGATGAATCAAAGTTGGTACAATGTATAACCAACGTGTAGATCATCTTTAACTGTCCTTTGAGCCCTAAGGTTATCTTTCAATGTACTTTATTTCTTCCTCTCCCCACATATTTTTCTCTGCTCTTTTATAAAGAATATATCCTCTGTAACATCGTGCCAAAGAGATCTGGGATGCAAAGCCTCTGCTAACAATGGATACACAGAAACAATGTATGTAGGGTGCCTGGGTGGCTCAGTCAGTTAGGCATCTGCCTTCAGCTCAGGTCACGATCCCAGGGTCCTGGGATCGAGCCCCGTGTTGGGCTCCCTACTCAGTGGGGATCCTGCTTCTCCCTCTCCCTCTGCCTGCCATTTCCCCCTGCTTGTGCTCTCTCTCTCTTTCTCTCTGTCAAATAAAGAAATAAAATCTTTTTTTAAAAATTAAAAAGAAACAATGTATAAAACAGTGTTCATACAGAAACCAACTATCAAACCATTATCTGCCACTAAATCAGAAAATGAAAATAATTTTAGCCAAATTCTCATTATCTCATAACCAAACAGTAGTAATGAGAAATGTGGCAGTGAGTCTTGACCAGAAGACCACCAAGTTTAGGCTGATGGCCTACTCAAGAATCATTCTTTACAGAAGTCAATTGCTACAGTAGCAGGAGTTCTGGCTTCAAAGTCTGAAGACTCATGTTGTCATTCTGACCCTGATCTTAGCCTCGTTCATAGTGCCACCAGCAAGGTGACTATGTATAATTCCTTCCCCTCTTTTTATCTTAGTTCTCATTTTAATAGATTATAGTTATTTGCTTCAAACGGCTGTGTTAGGTCTGAAGGTGTGATTCCATATTTTCAATTTTTCCTTAACCTGTCATGCTGGATAACATAGAATAACAGAACTAAACTGAGAAGATTATTGGAGACCATCTACTGTTAGAACAACATTTCATAGATCAAATCTGAAGCTGAAGAGAGGAAGAGACGGGGCCATGGTCACATGGCCAGTCAATGGCAATTCCTGGAAAGAACCTGTTTATTGACCCAATGTCCAGTGGTTGTTCATTAGTTTATGCTATCTATTCCTTCTACCATGCTCTTTTCCTGAGCAGAAATTTTTATGTCTTCATTTGACTAGCAGTTCCCCAGGTTTAGATCTTGTGCTGTCTTCCAGGTTTTAGTGTGTGTCTCTTCCATATATTCAACATTTAATATGAATTTCTTTTTCAGCAATGACTTCCTGTATGGTATGAGGCTGACAACTATGAAAAGCCCCATAACCTATTTCCAATAATGATGCAACCCTCATTTCAGAACAACTTCCATCCTCATGTCCTTTATTGGATGACAGATGTAAGAGGCCTGCTATTGTGGATTGGTATTATGCTATCAACAGGGCATGATGGTAAAAACTCCTCTGGTCAGAGTCATTCTCAAGTGTTTGTTACACACCTACCATGTATGAAGTACTCTTACATGTGCTCTCTTCATTTGTACCCTATAACCCAAATCCTACGAGTTAAAACTTACATATAAGTAATAATGTCAGGATGGTATAAAAATAAATTTCTCCAAAAAGTACTTCTAAGTGCCTATTTTGAACAAAACACTCTACAAGGAAGTATGAACTAACACAGAGAAACAGGAACACAGTTCCTGATCTCAAAGTTGCTCAGGGTCTAATTATATCTCTCTCTCTTTCTATACCCACTACCTCTCTCTGGCTTTTACATATGTGACTTCCTTTCCCCACGTGGCCCTCTACTTGTCACCTTGCTAACACATTTTCTCCAGAAAGCCTCCCTTAACCCTAACCTCTGAATTTCTCATATGTTCTTTTCCAGGAGCTTCTTCTTTCCTTATAAGAGCACTGGTCACACTTCCTTGTAATGATCTCTGTACTTCTTTGTCTCTTCCACTAGACAAATTGCTCCATGAGGACAAGAATTACATTTTTATCATTGTATCCTAAACCCTTGCAGAGTCCTGGACATAGAGTACATTTCATTCTAGAAAATGAAAATCATGTTTTGCTTTGAAATTAAATAAACCTATCCCTACATCTAGCCATACTTCAAAGGAGATTGGGGAAGGACCCTTCCCTAGGCAGACAGGGGAGGGGCACTAGAGATGAGCTGTGCCTTTTGAAACTAACATATATCAGGAACAAAGCTTTTTCTGACAGCATTGTCAGTAACAGAAATTTTTTTTTAGTTTCCTACTTCACTGTTTCCTCCACTGAGAAATATTTTTGTGAGTTTCCTGCTTCACTCTTTTCTCCACTGAAATATTTCCCATCATTCAAGTCCAATTTAAAATGATACCAAATTCATATGGTTTCTCTCATCTATGGAACATAAGAACTAGGAAGATCACTAGGAGAAGAAAGGGATAAAGAAGGGGGGTAATCAGAAGGGGGAATGAAGCATGAGAGACTATGGACTCTGAGAAACAAACTGAGGGCTTCAGAGGGGAGGGGGGTGGGGGAATGGGATAGGCTGGTGATGGGTAGTAAGGAGGGCATGTATTGCATGGTGCACTGGGTGTTATACGCAACGAATGAATCATCGAACTTTACATCAAAAACCAGGGATGTACTGTTTGGTGACTAACATAATATAATAAAAAATATTTAAAAAAATAAAATGATACCAAATTCATGAATGATTTCCTAGGGAACCTTGGTAGAAAAATACTTCAAGCTCTAAAACCATGCAGACTTGTACTTAAATGCTACTTCTTGATTACTGTGTTATTACAGTCAAGTCCCTTAACTTCCCTGACCAATTTTCTCATCAATCAAAAAAGAGTAATGATATCTACTCATAGGTTTGTTGACAAGGTTCAATAAATTCATGCATAGAAATAACCAGGAGCAATCTGGATGCCCCCAATTATCAAAAGTTATCATTTTGAATCTCCAGCCCAGCACAAAGTTCCCGTTAATAGTTCTCTCTTCTTCAAGATAAAGAGGCAAAAACTATTTGTAGAAATAATAGCTGAAAACTTTTCGACCCTAGAGAAGGAAATAGACATTCATATTTAAAAAACACGCAGTTCCAAACAAGAGGAACCTAAGTAGATCCACACCATGGCACATAATAATTAAAATGTCAAAGTTTAACACAAAGAACATTTTAAAAGCAGTAAGATAGAAGCAAAAAGTTACCTAAAAGGGAAACCCTATAAGGTTATCTGGATTTTTAGCAGAAATATATCAGTCCAGAGGCAGTGGCATGATATATTAAAAGTGTTAAAAAGAAAAAAAGCTACAGCCAAGAATACCCTACCTAGCAAGGTTATCATTCAGATTTGAAGAACAGACAAAGAGTTTCCCACATAAGCAAAAGAAAAAAGATTTTATTACCACTAAACCAGACTTACAAGAAATGTTAAAGAGATCTCTTTAAGTGGAAAAGAAATGGCCATAACAGACATAAGAAAATTATGAATAAGAAGATGTAAAATATAACAGTATATACAAAAAGGTAGAGGAATGAGCTTAAAAAAGGAAGAAGTCTGGGTGCCTAGGTGGCTCAGTCAGTTAAGCATCTGCCTTCAGCTCAGATCGTGATCCCAGGATCCTGGGATTGAGTCCCACATCAGGCTCCCTGCTCAGCGGTGTGTCTGCTTCTCCCTCTACCCCTCCCCCCTACTCGTGATCTCTCTCTCTCTCTCTCAGATAAATAAACAAAATCTTAAAAAAAGAATTTTTTAAAAGAATGTGTATGAATTTAAATAACCATCAACTTAATATAAATTGCTGTATAATTAGGATGTTATATACGAAACTGATGGTAACTAAAACCCCAAAATTTAGACACACACACACACACCACAAAAAGAAAGCCAAACATAACACTGTGGTGACTCATCAATCCGAAAGAAAGACAACAAGAGAATAAATAAGAGAAGAACTACAAAAACAATCAGAAAACAACAAAATAACAATAAATATATACCATCAATGATTATTTTGAATGCAAATGGCCTAAATGCTCCAATAAAAGACACATGATTTTAAAATGGACCAAAAAAAGACCCATTTATATGCTGCCTACAAGAGAGTCATTTTAGACCTAAAGACACACAGAAAATAAAAGTAAAAAGATAGAAAAATATTTACCATGCAAACAGAAGTGAAAAAAAGTCAGAAGTCTCATAATCATAAAAGGGACAATTCAACAAGAAGATATAACAATTGTAAATATATATGCACTCAACATGGGAGCACTCAAATACATAAAACAATTAGTAACAGAAAGAAGGAACTCATTGATAATCACATAATAGAAGGAGAGTGGAGTAAAACGCCACTTATATCAATGGACAGATCATTGAAGTAGAAAATCAACAAGGAAACAATGGCTTTGAATGACACACTGGACCGCATGGACTTAACAGATATATTCAGAACATTTCATCCTAAAGCATCAGAATCCACATTCTATTCAAGTGCACATGGGACATTCTCCAGAATAGATGACAAATTGGGTCACTAAGGAATCAGCAATTGTAAGAAAATTAAAGTAATACATGCACCTTTTCTGACCACAATGCTATGAAACCTGAAATCAACACAAGGAAAAATTTGGAAAGATGACAAATATATGGAGATTAAACAACATGCTACTAAACAATGAATGGGTCAACCAGAAAATCAAAGAAGAAATAAAAAATATATGGAAACAAATTAAAATACAACAATTTGAAACATTTGGGATGCAGCAAAAGTGGTCCTAGGAGGGAAGAATATAGCAATATGGGCCTACCTCAAGAAGCAAACAAAATCTCAAATAAGCAACCTAACCTTACACCTACAGAGACTAGAAAAAAAACAACAGATGAAGTGTAAAGCAAGCAGAAGGAAGGAAATAATAAAGATTAGAGCAGAAATAAATGATATAAAATCTAAGAGATCAATAGAACAAATCGATGAAATCAGGAGCTCGTTCTTTGGGGGAAAAAAACCAGTAAAATTGATAAAGCTCTAACCAGACTTATAAAGTAAAAAAAAAGAGAGAGAGAGAGAGAGAGAGAGAGAGAGAGAGAGAGAGAGAAAAGACTCAAATAAACAAAATCACAAATGAGAGAGGAGAAATAACAAACAAAACCATAGAAATACAAACAGTCATAAGAGACTATGAGGAAAAGCTATATGTCAACAAATGGGACAACCTAGAAGAAATGAATCAATTCCTAGAAACATATAAACTACCAAAACTGACTCAGGAAGAAATAGAAAACTTGAACAGACTAATACCAGCAAACAAATTGAATCAATAGTCAAAACCCTCCCAACAAACAAAAGTCCAGATGAGATGGCTTGACAGGTGAATTCCACCAAACATTTTAAGAAGAGTTAATACCTATTCTTCTCAAAATATTTCAAAAAAAATAGAAAATGAAGGAAAACTTTCCCATTCATTCTATGAGGCCAGCATTACCCTGATAACAAAACCAGATAAAGACACCACAAAAAACCAAAACAAAACAACAACAACAACAACAAACAACTACATGCCAATATCCCTGAGGAACGTGGATGCAAACATTCTCAATAAAATACAAGCAAACTGAATCCAATAATACATTCAAAAAATCATTCAATATGTTCCACTGGGTGGAACAAATGTGGTTAAATATTCACAAATCAATCAACATGATATACCACATTAATAAAAGAAAGGGTAAGAACCACATAATCATTTCAATAGATGCAGAAAATGCATTTGTTTTTTTTTTTAAGATTTTATTTATTTATTTATTTATTTATTTATTTATTTATTTGACAGAGAGAGAGAGAGACAGCCAGTGAAAGAGGGAACACAAGCAGGGGGAGTGGGAGAGGAAGAAGCAGTCTGGAGGAGCCTGATGCAGGGCTCAATCCCAGAATGCTGGGATGACGCCCTGAGCCAAAGGCAGACGCTTAATGACTGTGCCACCCAGGCACCCCAGAAAAAGTATTTGACAAAGTACAACATCCATTCACAATTAAACCCTCAACAAAGTAGGTTTAGAGGGAACATACTTCAACATAATAAAGGCCATTAATAAAAAACCCACAGCTAATATCATCCTCAATGGGGAATAACTGAGAACTTTTCCTCTATGGTCATGAATAAGACAGGGATGTCCACTCTCATCACTGTTATTTAACACAGTACTAGAATTCCTAACCACAGTAATAGACAACAAAAAGAAATAAAATCCATTTAAATTGGCAAGGAACAAGTAAAGCTTTCATTATTTTCAGGTGACATGATACTGTATAAAGAAAACCCAAAGACTACTCCAAAAAAACTGCTAGAACTGATAAATGAACTCAGGATACAAAATCAATGTCCAGAAATCTGTTGCATTTCTATACACCAATAATGAAATAGCAGAAGGAGAAATTAAGGAATCAATCCTATTTACTTGCACCAAAAATAATAAGATACCTAGGAATAACTCCAACCAAGGAGATGAAAGACCTGTACTTGAAAAATATAAAATGCTGGTGAAAGAAATTGAAAATAACACAAATGGCAAAATATTCCATGCTCCTGGATTGGAAGAGCAAACATTGTTAAACTATCTACAACCCCCCAAAAATCTACACATTTAATGTAATCCCTATCAAAATACTAACAGCATATTTTCATAGAGATAGAGCAAAAAGTCCTAAAATTGGTATGAAACCACAAGACACCCCAAATAGCCAAAGCAATCTTAAAAAGAAAAGGAAAAACTGGAGGCTTCACAGTTCTGAACTTCAAGTTATATTTCAAAGCTGTGGTGATCAAAAGAATATGGTACTGGCACAAAAATAGACACATAGATCATTGGAACAGAATACAAAACCCAGAAATGAACCAACAACTCTATGGTCAATTAATCTTTGACAAAGCAGGAAAGAATATCCAATGGGAAAAAGAACATCTCTTCAACAAATGGTGAATGAGGCAATCAAAGCAGAAATCAGAAAGTACATGGACACAAATAAAAATGAAAACGCATTAGTTCAAAAAATTGGGTATACAGCAAAAGCAGTTCTAAGATGAAAATATAATGATTGATGCAAACTTACCACATAAAAATAAGAAAAAAGATCAAATAAAAAATATAACTTTACACCCAAAGGAATTATAAAAAGAACAAACAAACTCCAAGGTGAGTAGAAGAAAAGAAATAATAAAGATCAGAACAGAAATAAACTGCATGGAGACAAAAAAGCAATAGAATCAATGAAACCAAGATCAGATTATGTAAAATGATAAATAAAATTGATAAACCTTTAGCCAGACTCATCAAGAAAAAAAAAAAAGAGAGAGAGAGAAAGGTCCCAAACAAAATCAGAAATGAGAGAGGAGATGTAACAACCAGAACCACAGAAATGCAAAGGATTGTAACAGAACACTACAAAAAAATCATATGCCAACAAGTTGGACAACCTAGAGGAAATAGTAGAAACATACAATCTTCCAAAACTGAATCAGGAAGAAATAGAAATTGTTAACAGGCCAATTACTAGTAATGAAATTGAATCAGTAATGAAAAAACTACAATATATAAAAGTCCAGGGACAAATTAATTCATAGGGAAACTCTACCAAACATTTAAAGAAGGGTTAATCCCTATTCTTCTCAAAACTATTCCAAAAACTAAAAGAGGAAGGGAAGTTTGTGTATGCATTCTACAAGGCCAGCATTACCCTGATACCAAAACTAAAGATGCTACCAAAAAGAAAACTACAGACCAATATTCCTGATGCATATCTGTGCAAAAATCCTCAACAAATATTAACAAACCACATTCAACAATAAACTCAAAAATACATTCACCACAATCAACTAGGATTTATTCCAGGGATGCAAGGATGGTTTACCATTCACAAATCAATCAATTCATAATTCACATCAACAAAATGAAGGGTTGAAAGTATACAATCATCTCAATAGATGCAGAAAAAGCATTTGACAAAATTCAACATCTGCTCATGGTAAAAACTCTCAATATAGTGGGTTTAGGAAGAGCATATATCAACATAATAAAAGTCATGTATAAAAAAAACCATAGGTAATATGCACAATGATGAAAAACAGAGAGCTTTTCCTTTAGGGTCAAGAACAAGATAGAGATGTTCACTCTATTTTATTCAACATAGTACTGGAAGTCCTGGACACAGCAATCAACCAAAAAGAAAAAAAAAAGAAAAAGAAAGAAGGGATATACATATTGGTAAAGAAGTTATTTTTTAATAA
The DNA here is from genome assembly GCF_023065955.2 of Ursus arctos. Classification (NCBI taxonomy): domain Eukaryota; kingdom Metazoa; phylum Chordata; class Mammalia; order Carnivora; family Ursidae; genus Ursus; species Ursus arctos. Next base: position 53,405,827 of record NC_079873.1, read on the forward strand.
TTTTTATTATATGATGTTAGTCACCATACAGTACATCCCTAGTTTTTGATGTAAAGTTCCATGATTCATTACTTGCATATAACACCCAGTGAACTGTGGATTACATGCCCTCCTTACTACCCATCACCAGCCTATCCCATTCCCCCCACCACCCTCCCCTCTGAAGCCCTCAGTTTGTTTCCCAGAGTCCATAGTCTCTCATGGTTCATTCCCCCTTCTCTTTACCCCCCTTTCTTCTTCCCTTTCTTCTCCTACTGATCTTCCTACTTCTTATGTTCCATAAATGAATGAAACCTATGATAATAGTCTTTCTCTGCTTGACTTATTTCAATTAGCATTATCTCCTCCAGTGCCATCCATGTTGCAGCAAATGTTGAGAAATCATTCTTTTTGATGGCTGGGTAATATTCCATTGTATATATGGACCACATCTTCTTAATCCAGTCATCTGTTGAAGGGCATCATGGTTCCTTCCATTATTTAGCTTGTGGACAATGCTGCTGCGAACATTGGGGTGCATATGGCCCTTCTCTTCACTACGTCTGTATCTTTGGGGTAAATACCCAGTAGCACAATTGCTGGATCATAGGGTAGCTCAATTTTTAACTTTTTAAGGGACCTCCACACTGTTTTCCAGAGTGGCTGTACCAACTTGCATTCCCACCAACAATGTAGGAGGGATCCCCTTTCTCCACATCCTCTCCAACATTTGTTGTTTCCTGTCTTGTCAATTTTTGCCATTCTAACTGGTGTAAGGTGGTTTCTTGAGGTGGTTTTGATTTGAATTTCCCTGATGGCTAATGATTTTGAACTTCTTTCATGTGTCTGTTAGCCATTTGTATGTCCTCATTGGAAAAGTGTCTGTTCATATATTCTGCCCATTTTATGATTTGTTTATTTGTTTCTTGTGTGTTGAGTTTGAGAAGTTCTTTGTAGGTCTTGGATACCAGTCTTTTATCTGTAGCATCATTTGCAAATATCATCTCCCATTACGTGGGCTGCCTCTTAGTCTTTTTGACTGTTTCCTTGGCTGTGCAGAAGCTTTTTATCTTGATGAAGTCCCACAGGTTCATTTTTTCCTTTTGTTTCGCTTACCTTTGGAGATGTGTCATGAAAAAAGTTGCTGTGGCCAATGTCAAAGTGGTTGCTGCCTATGTTCTCCTCTAGGATTTTGATGGATTCCTGTCTCACATCAAGGTCTTTCATTCATTTGGAGTTTATCTTTGTGTATGGTGAACTATCACCATTTGCAGATGATGTAATACTATATATAGAAAATCCTAAAAATTATGCGAAAACACTATTACAAGCAATAAATTCATTGAAGTCACAGGATACAAAACTATACCCAGAAATCAGTAGTATTTCCATACACTAACAACAAAGTAGCAGAAAGAGAAATTAAGGAAATAATTCCGTTTACAACTGTGCCAAAGAGGGTAAAATACCTGGGAATAAACTTAAGCAAAGAGGTGAAACACCTGCATTCTGAAAACTGTGAAACACTAATGAAAGAAATTGTACATGATATGAATGGAAAGATACTCCATGCTCATGCATTAGAAGAATTAATATTGTTAAAATTCTATACTAAGCAAAGCAGTCCACAGATTCAATGCAATCCCTATCAAAATACCAATAGCACTTTTCACAGAACAAGAACAATACTAAAATTTTTATGGAATCACAAAAGACACTGTTAACAACAATAGCAGCAAACAAACAAACAAAACTTTGAACAGGAAGAACAAATCTGAAAGGATCACAAGTCCAGAGTTGGAGATATACCACAAAGTTGTAATAATCAAAACAGTAGAGAACTGCCACAAAGAATATGCATAGATCAATGGAACAGAATAGAAACCCCAAAAATAAACCTACATATATATGGTCAATTAATCTGTGACAAAGGAGGCAAGAATATGCAATTGTGAAAATAAAGTGTCTTCAATAAATGATGCTGACAAACTGGAGAACTAGGAGAACTGAAGAGCTACACATGAAAGAATGAAACTGGACTACTTTCTTATACAGTACATAAACATATACTCAAAATGGATAAAATACTTAAATGTGAGGCCTGAAAACATAAAACTCCTTAAAAAACATAGGCAATAATCTCTCGGACATCAGTTTTAGCAACATTTTTTCTAGATATGTCTCCTAAGGAAAGGAAAACAAAAGCAAATATAAACTATTGGCCCTACACCAAAATAAAAAGCTTTTGCACAACAAAGGAAACCATCAACCAAATAAAAAGGTAATCAACTGCATAGAAAATATGTGCAAATGATAGATCCAATAAGGGTTTAATATCCAAAATATATAAAGAACTTATACAACTTAACACCAAAAAAAAAATTCTGATTAAAAATGGGCAGAGAACCTTTCATTCATTTGGAGTTTGTCTTTGTGTATGGTGAACTATCACCATTTGCAGACGATGTAATACTATATATAGAAAATCCTAAAAATTATGCAAAAACACTATTACAAGCAATAAATTCATTGAAGTCACAGGATACAAGACATTTATAGGGTCAAGACATTTTTCCAAAGAAGACAAACAGATGGCCAACAGACATGTAAAGATGCTCAACATCACTGATCATCAAAACAATGCAAATAAAAACCACAATAAGATAGCACCTTACAACTCCAGAATGACTAGTATCAAAAAGATAAGAAAGAACCAGCATTGGTGAGGATGTGGGAAAAAATGGAACACTTGTGCACTGTTGGTAAACTGGTGCAGCCACTGTGGAAAACAGTATGGATGTTCCCCAAAAAATTAAAAACAGAAATACATATGATCCCGGATTCAGCTACTGAATATTTAACCAAAGAAAACAAAAACACCAACTGGAAAATATACATGCATCTCTACGGTTATTGTAACATTATTTACAATAGCCAAGGTATGAAAGCAATCTAAATGTCCATTGATAGATAAGTGGATAAGGATGATGATGATGATGAGTGTGTGTGTGTGTGTGTGTGTGTGTGTGTGTGTGTGTGTGTACTGAATATCACACAGCCATAAAAAGGATGAGATCTTGCCATTTCCAACAACATGGATGAATCTAGAAGGTATTATGTTAAGTGAAATTAGTCAGACTGTAAAAGACAAATACCATATGATTTCACTCACATGTGGAATCTAAAAACAAAACAAAAAATGAACAAACAAATAAGCAAACGAACAAAAAAGCAAAGTCAGACCCATAAATACTGAGAATAAACTGATGATTGCCTGATGGGAGGGGAGTGAGGGGACAGGTGAAATAGGTAAGGAGGTAAGGATAGAGGCTTTCAGTTATGGAATAAATATATCGTGAGAATAAAAGGCAGAGCAAAAGGAATACAGTCAGTGATATTTTAATAGTGTTGTATGGTGACAGATTGTAGTTACACCTGTAGTGAACATAGCATAACATATAGATTTATGAATCACTACATTGTACACCTTAAACTGATATAATGCTGTGTCAATGATAATGAAAAAAATTTCTTCTGTGACTTCAAATAACTGGACTTTCTTGGCTTCAAATGTGTCCTAATAGAGGCTTATAAAATTTATTTCTATCTCAAAGAACAAGCTATTTGATACATTGATTTTTTCCATGTTTACGGGTATGAATACTTAATATTGTTAAGATGTCAGTTTTTTCCAACATGATCTATACATTCAACACAATTGCAATCAATTTTTATGTGTTGTTTTTGTTTTCAAGTTCATTGATTTTTACTCTGATCTTTATGATCTTTATGATTTTCCTCCTTCTGCTTGCTTTGGGTTTATATTTTTTTAAATAAATAGATTGCTTAGGCTTTAGTTTGCACTTTTTCTAGTTTCTTGAAATTGAAGCTTAAATTATATATTTGAAAATTTTCCTCTTTACCCCATTTAGCACTATAAATTTCCATTTCAACCTATTTTAAGTGTATCCAGCAAATTTTGGTAGTTACATTCATTTATTTTCATTCAGATCAGTGTAACGTTTTCTTCCCTGGAGACTTTCTCTGACCCATGGGTCATTTAAAAATGTGTTTTTTTTCAATTTCTAAGTGTTTGGAGATGTTCCAGTCATCTTTCTATTATTGTGTCTAGTTTGATCCCATTGTGTTCAGATAATTTACCATTGTATGATTTCAGTCTAAATTTGTTTAGCTTTGTTTGACAGCCCACACTGTCTTGGTAAATGGTCTATCTGTGATGAATGATTGAAAGAATGTGTATGTTACTCTTTTTGAAAGGATTTTTTAAATAAATGTCAATTAGATTCTGTTGGTTAATGGTGTCATTGAGTTCTGTATCCTTTCTAATTTTCTGTTTATTCATTCTATAAATTTTCAAAACAGTCATGTTGCAATTTCCTATCAGTTTTGTTTCATTTTATTTTTCAGTTCTGTTTGTTGCATACACAGTCAGTATTGCTATGTTTTCTTACAGGATTGACAATGTTGTCATTATGTAATGTCCTCTATCCTTAGTAATTTTCTTCTCTCTGACTTATACTTTATCTAAGTTTAATATACCCATTCCTGCCTTCTTTTAATTAACATGTGCGTGGCATTTTTTTTATACTTTCACTTTCAAATTACATATGTTGTTGTATTTCAAGTAAGTTCCTTTTACACAGAATATACTTGAATTTTGGGGCGCCTGGGTGGTGTAGTTGTTAAGCGTTTGCCTTTGGCTCAGGGCGTGATCCCAGCGTTCTGGGATCGAGCCCCATGTCAGGCTCCTCCACTATGAGCCTGCTTCTTCCTCTCCCACTCCCCCTGCTTGTGTTCCCTCTCTCGCTGGCTGTCTCTCTCTGTCAAATAAATAAATAAAAATCTTTAAAAAAAAGAATATACTTGAATTTTAATCCACTCTGCCAATCTTCTCTTTCAATTAATGTATTTAGACTGTTTACATATAATGTCATCATTATATTAAGGCTTGAGTCTGAACTTTGTTGTTTTCAGATTTTTTTCTCTGCTTTTCATTCTTCTCTTTCCTTTTTTCTGCTTTATTGTGGATCCCTTGAACACTTTTAGAATTCAATTGTGATTTATATATTGCATTTTTTAAAGATTTTTATTATTTATTTTTCAGAGAGAGAGAGAAAGAGACAGCACAAGCAGGGGGAGCAGCAGGCAGAGGGAGAAGCAGGCAACTCACTGAGCAAGGAGCCTGATGTGCGACTCAATGTGGGATCATGACCTGAGTCGAAGGCAGACACTTAATCAAGTGAACCACCCAGGCATCCCTATATATTGTGTTTTTATGCATCTCTTAATATAGAATTTTTAGGTATCATTCTTAGTATTACATTATAAGTATATAATGTACATATACCTTATCACTATTTTATTACTTTGAGAAAAATGTAGAGACCTTATCTCCATATTGGCCCATTTGCCCTCCACTCTTATAGTAATAATTGTTTCAGACACTGCCTTCATACACGTTCAAAATGATATCAGACAATTTTATAATTTTTGCTTCAACCTTCAAACGTAATTTACAAATATCAAGAGGAGAGTCTGTTTACCACATGTTTATTCTTCCTGTTGTTCCAAGATTCCTTTTTTCATCAGTCCCTTTCTGTTTCAAGAATTTCCTTAGCCATTATTTAACATAGGTCTGCTAGTGATAAAGTCTTTTAATTTGGCTTCATCTGAGACTATCTCTATTTTCCATTCATTTCCAAAATATCTTTTCACTGGACACAGGAATCTTGATTGACAATTATTTTTATTCAGCACCTATAACTCGTGTACCACTTCGTTCTGGGCTTCATTGGTACTGAAGTGAAATCTGAAGCAATTTGAATTTTTTTCTTTTTTTTTATGTTTCAAGCTTTATTTAAATACCAGTTAATATATAGTGCAACATTAGTTTCAGGAGTAGAGTTCAGTGATTCATCACTTATATATAACACCCAGTGCTCATCACAACAAGTGCCCTCCTTATACCCATCACCCATTTACCCATCACCATGACCACATTTTCTCCAGCAACCCTCAGTTTGTTCTCAATAGTCAGAGTGTCTTGTATGGTTTGCCTCCATTGTTTTTTTTTTCTTTTCCCTATGTTTATTTGTTTTGTTTTCTTAAATTCCACATTTAAGTGATATCCTATGGTAATTGTCTTTCTCTGACGTATTTCCCTTAGCATAATACACTCTAGCTCCATCCATGTCACTGAAAATGGCAAGATTTCATTCTTTTTAATGGCTGAGTGATATATACATATATTTGTGTGCATACATATGTATATATGTGTATATCCATGTGTATAGCCATGTGTGTATATGAGTACATGTGTACACACACCACTTTTTCTTTACCATTCATCAGTTGATGGATATTTGGGCTCTTTCCATAATTTTGCTATCCTTGATAATGTTGCTATAAACATCAGGGTGCATGTACCCTTTCAAGTCAGTATTTTTGTATCTTTGGGTAAATACCTAGTAGTACAATTGCTGGGTCATAGAGCAGTTTTATTCTAAACTTTTTGAGGAACCTCCATACTGTTTTCCACAGTGACCACACCGATTTGCCTTCCCACCAACAATGTAAGAGGGTTCCCCTTTCTCTGAATCCTCACCAACGTCTGCTGTTTCCTGTGTTCCTCATTTTAGGCATTCTGACAGGTGTGAGGTGATACCTCATCATGGTTTTGATTTGTATTTCCTTGATGATGAGTGATGTTGAGCATCTTTTCATATGTCTGTTGGCCATCCGGATGTCTTCTTTGGAAAAATGTCTTTTCATGTCTTCTGCCCATTTCTTAATTGGATTATTTGTTCTTTGGATGTTGAAGTTGGTAAGATCTTTATAGATTTTGGGTGCTAACCCTTTATCACTTATGTCATTTGCAATTATCTTCTCTCATTCCACATGCTGCCTTTTAGTTTTGTTGAATGTTTCCCTCACTGTGAGAAGATTTTTATCTTGATGAAGTCCTAATAGTTCATTTTTGCTTTTGTTTCCTTTGCCTCTAGACATGTGTCTAGTAAGAACTTACTATGGCTGATGTCAAAGAGGTTTCTGCCTGTGTTCTGCTCTAGGATTTTGATGGTTTCTTGTCTTATAATTAGGTCATTCGCCCATTTTGAATTTATTTTTGTGTATGGTGTAAGAGACTGTCCAGTTTCATTTTTTGCATTTGGCTGTCCAGTTTTTCCAGCAGGATTTGTTGAAGAGACTGTCTTTTTTCCATTGGATATTCTTTCCTGTTTTGTTGAAGACTAGTTGACATATAATTGTGGGTCCATTTCTGGGTTTTCTATTCTGTTCCATTGATCTATGTGTCTGTTTTTGTGCCAGGACCATACTGTCTTGATGACCACAGCTTTGTAGTATAGCTTGAAGTCCAAAATTGTGATTCCTCCAGCATTACTTTTCTTTTTTAAGATTGCTTTGGCTATTCGTGGGTCTTTTGTGGCTCCATAAAAATTTTAGGATTGTTTGTTGTAGCTCTGTGAAAAATGCTGGTGATATTTTGATAGGGATTGCATTAAAAATATACATTACTTTGAATAATATAGATATTTTAATAATGTTTGTTCTTTCAATCCATGAGCATGGAATGTTTTGTCATTTCTTTGTGTCCTCCTCAATTTCTTTCCTAAGAGTTCTATAGTTTTCAAGTACAGATCTTTCACCTCTTTAGTTAGGTTTATTACTAAGTATCTTATTTTTTGCTTCAATTAGAAATGGGATCAATTCCTTGATTTTTTTTCTGCTGCTTCATTACTAGTGTATAGAAATACAACAAATTTCTATACTTTGATTTTGTATTCTGCAACTTTACTAAATTCATGTTTCAGTTCTACCAAGTTTTTGGTGGAGTCTTTTGGTTTTCTACTTAGAGTATCAAGTCATCTGTGAATAGTGAAAAATTTGACTTCTCCCTCCCCAGTTTGGATTTTTTTTTGTTTTTCCTTTGTGTTGTCTGATTGAGGAGTCTAGGACTCCCAGTACTATGGTAAATACAGTGGTGAGAGTGAACTTCCCTTTGTTTTTCCTTACCATAGAGGAAACTATCTCAGATTTTCCCCATTGAGGTTGATATTATCTGGGGGGGTTTTCATAAGTGGCTATTATTATGTCCAGGTATGTTCCCCCTATCCCTACTTTGTTGAGTTTTTTTTTTTATCGTGAATGGATGCTATACTTTGTCAAATGCTTTTTCTGCATCTATCGAAATGATATGGTTCTTATTCTTTCTTTTATTAATGTGGTGTATCACATTGGTTAATTTGCAAATAGTGAACCACTCTTGCAGCTCAGGAATAAATCCACTTGATCATGGTGAATAATTCTTGGATTCAATTGGATCAACTATTGGATTTAATTTCCTAGTATCTTGTTGAGATCTTTTGCATCCATGTTCATCAGGGATATTAGCTTGTAATTCTCTGTACTGGGGTTTTTGTCTGGTTTGGAATCAAGGTAATACTGGCCTTATAGAATGAGTTTGGAAGCTTTCCTTCCTTTCTAAGTTTGAGAACTATTTTGTTTTTTGTTTCTTTTTTTTAAAGTAGCCTCCATGCCCAGCGTGGTGCCCAACATGGGGCTTGAACTCACAACCCTGAGATTAAGACCTGAGTTGAGATCAAGAGTTGGACATTTAACTGACTGAGCCACCAGGCCCACAACTGTTTTTCAAATGTCTGGTAGAATTCGCCTGGGAAGCCATTTGGCTCTGGACTTTTGTTTTTTGGGCAATTTTTGATTACTGATTCAATTTCTTTGCTGTTTATCAATTGGCTCAAGTTTTCTATTTCTTCCTATTTTCATCTTGGTAGTTTATATATTTCCAGGAATTTACCTATTTCTTCCATATTGCCCAACTTGTTGGCATATAATTTTTCATAACATTTTCTTATAATTGTATTTCTTTGCTGTTGGTTGTAATCTCTCCTTTTCTAATTTGTGATTTTATTTATTTGGGTCCTTTCTCTCTCTCTCTCTCTCTCTCTCTTTTGATATATCTGGCTAGGAGTTTATCAATTTATTAATTCTTTCAGAGAACCAGCTCCTAGTTTTATTGATCCATTCTACTGTTTTTTTAATCATTTATTTCTTTTTTAAAGATTGTAGTTATTTATTTTAGAGAGAGAGAGAACACTTGCATGGAGGGGAGGGGAAGAGGGAAAGGGACAGAAAAATCCAAGCAGACCCCACGCTGAGTGTGCAGCCCAGTGTGGGGCTTGACCTCACATCCCTGTGAGCAGATCTGAGCCAAAACCAAGAGTCATACACTTAACCAACTGTACCACCCAGGTGCCCCCCTGTATCATTTATTCTGCTCTAATATTTAATATTTTCCTCCTTCTTATGGCCTTAAGCTTTATTTGTTGTTCTTTTTCTAGTTGCTTTAGGTGAAATTTTAGGTTGAATATTTGAGATTTTTCTTGCTTCTCGAGGTAGGTCTGTATTGCAATATACTTCCCTCTTAGGAATGCTTTTGTTGTATCCCAAAGGTTTTGGACCATCGTGTTTTCATTTTCATTTGTTTCCATATATTTTTGTATTTCTTCTTTAATTTCCTGTTTAACCCATTCATTCTTCAATAGGATGTTCTTTAACTTCCATGTATTTGTGATCTTTCCAGATTTTTTCTTATGGTTAACTTCAAGCTTCATAGCATTGTGGCCAGACAATATGGATCATCTCAATTTTCTTTATTTGTTGAGGCCTGTTTTGTGATCCAGTATGTGATGTATTCTGGAGAATTTCCCATGTGCATTTGAAAAGAATGTGTATTCTGCTGCTTTAGGATGAAATGTTCTGAATATATCTGTTAAGTCCATGTGGTCCAGTGTGTTATTCAAAACCATTGTTTCCTTGTTGATTTTCTACTTAGATAATCTGTCTACTGCTGGAAGTGGGGTGTTAAAGTCCTCTACTATTATTGTATTATTATCAATGAGTTTCTTCGTGATTGTTATTAATCGTTTTATATATTTGGTTGCTCCCACGTTGGCATAAATATTTACAATTATTGTATCTTCTTGTTGGAGAGACACCTTTATTATGACATAGTGCCCTTCTTCATCTCTTGTTATAGTCTTTGGTTTAAATCTAGTTTGTCTGATATAAGCATGGTTATTCCAGCTTTCCTTTGATGTCCATTAGCATGATAAATAGTTCTCTATCCCCTCACTTTCAATCTGCAGGTGTCTTTATGTCTAAAATTTCTCTCTTGTAGGCAGCATATAATGGGTCATGTTTTGTTGTTTTTGTTGGTTTTTTTTTTTTTTCCATTCTGACACCCTATGTCTTCCATTGAAGCATTTAGTCCATTTACATCTGGGGTGATTTTTGATAGATGTGAATTGGTGTTTCTGGTGATATTCTCTGTTCCTTTGTAGTCTGTCACTTTTCATCGTTCTGAATTGTTTTTCCCCTATAAATAAAGGACATTTATCTCTAATTGCTTTCCTTTTTTTCCCCTCTGTTTGTTTTCAGACATTGAACTACAATGTTTCTTGGTATGGATTTATTTGGATTTATCCTGTTCAACTCAGCTTCTTGAATATGTGGGTTTATACTTTCTGTCCAATTTGGGAAATTTTCAGCTATTATGTTTTCAGATATTTTTCATCTCACACTATTTCCTGTCTCCTTCTAGGACTCCAATTACATGAATGCTATGTTATTTGCTATTGACCTACAGGTTCCTGAGGCTCTTTATATTTTGTTTTTTTATACTCCCTCAGATTGTCTTCCATTAAGCTATCTTTATATTTGCCAACTCATTCCCCTATCATTTACATTTTATCAAGCCCATTTTGTGAGGTTTTATTCAGTAATTTTATTTTTCAGTTGAAAATTATCATTTATATCCTCTATTCCTTTGTTGAGGATTACATTTTTTCATTTATTTAATTTTTTTGTAATTTCTTTATGAAGCATTTTATTATGGCTGCTTTAAAATCCATGGAGATAGGAGTGCCTGGGTGGCTCAGTTGGTTAAGTGTCTGCCTTCAGCTTAGGTCATGACCTCAGGATCCTGGGATCAAGCCCCACGTCAGGCTCTCTCTTCAGTGGGGAGTCTGCTTCTCCCTTTCACTCTCCCTCTGTACTCTCCCCCTCTCTCTCTTTCTCTCTCAAATAAATAAATATAATCTTTTAAAAAATCCATGTGAGAGAATTTCAATACCTCTTTCATTTCATATATGGTATCAGTTATTTTTTCTCATTCATTAGATTTTACTATTGTTTTTGCAGTTGTTGTTGTTGTTGTTTTGCATGATAACTTATGTTCAATTGTATCATGAATGTTCTTTGTACTATGTTATGAGATTCTGGACCTTATTCAAATCTTCCATTTTAGCAGGCCTTTACCGTGCCAGGAGAATTGAGAAGCTACATCATTATGACTGACTGGAGATGAAAGTCCAGGTTCCCCACTCAGCTTTTACTGAAACCACCCCAAAAGAAAGAGAAATGAGTACCTTGCTACCACTAAGCAATGGTAGATGTCAAGGTTCCTCATTGAACTTCACTGATATGAGATGGAGAAGGGGGGAGGGTTTTCCCCATGATGCATCTCTGGAGTAAAATGGGATATTGCTAGAGTTTCTGTCTTTCAAATAACCCCTTTCCATATCTTTCAGCTAGAGAAAGCAGGTTCCCCTTGGGAATATTTTTTCTGTGTCTATTGTTGTTTTCAGATTGTGGGCTTCTTTAGAATCCAGCCTGGGATATGTAGGACTCAAAATAAAATTCAGAGAACTTACCACTAGTTCATTCCTTGAGTCCCAAGGCATGAAGCCAATCTAATTTTTCTCCCCACTTTTCAGTTTGTTGTTGTAGTTGTTAATGTTATATATGATGTCCAGAGATTTTAGTTGTACTTTGTAGAAAGAATAGAAAGAAATATTTCTATTACATCTTGTCCAAAACTAAAATTCTAATACTGTGGTTTTTTACCCATGGTCTTATGTGACAGTTATTTATAAGTTTGTTAAAAACTCTTCTAAAACCTTGGTATACACAGTAAAAATAAATATGTATTTCTCATCTTTGTGATAGTAACTGAATAGTGGCAAATCTGAAGCATTGTAAAAACCCTATGTGGGGGGTGGGGGGTGGAGGGGTGTGGTCCTGGAATAGAAGAAAAAGCTCGACTATTTATGCAATTGATTTGAATGGAAAATACTGCATTACAAATATTTAAAAGACTACCACAACTATTCCCCTTTTATCTCTTTAAACAATTCCTTTTTTAAAAAAATATTTTATGTATTATTTGAGAGAAAGAGTGAGAGAGAGAGAAAGCACAAGAAAGGGGAGAGGGAGAGGGAGAAACAGTCTCCCCACTGAGCAGGGAGCCCATTGGGGGGCTTGATCCCAAGGCCTTGTAATCATGACCTGAGCCGAAGGCAGATGCTTAATGGATCCACCCAAGTGCCCCTCTTAAACCCATTTCTTAAGTCGTCTATTATCACAATTTCACCTCCAGTTACGTGTACAATTGCCCAAAACTGACATTCTCCTTGCTATTTTTTAACTTTGGATAGTACTGTTCCATTACCATACCTATATGTGTTGCCTTATAAAATGCCATTCTCCCACCTTCTCCCTTACTAATAAAATTCCCTTTTTTTCACATAGGTGGAAAGTCATTAATGTTAGGGAACACTGGACCCTTTCTCCACCTCCAGTGGGTAAATTTTATTGGTCTGAGCTAATCAAAGGAATCCCATTTCCTTAGCTAATGACTACTTTATGAATGGGTATGCAGTGCAGTCTGGTCAATGAGATGTGAGATAAAGTCTACCAGTGTGTGCATGGAGATAGACGGATTCTGGGAAAATATCACTCTTAAAAAATTACACAAAAAAGGGATTTTATGTCTTCTTGGCTTTGGCTGATGTGATGCTGGGATTTACTAAAGCCATCACATAGTTATGAAGAGACAACCCTAAGAACAACTTCTCATTAGACACATGTCTAGAGGCAAGGGAAACAAAAGCAAAAATGAACTATTAGGACTTTGTCAAGATAAAAACTTCTCACAGTGAGGGAAACATTCAACAAAACTAAAAGACAGCATGTGGAATGAGAGAAGATATTTGCAAATGACATAAGTGATAAAGGGTTAGCACCCAAAATCTATAAAGATCTTACCAACTTCAACATCCAAAGAACAAATAATCCAGTTAAGAAATGGGCAGAAGGGGTGCCTGGGTAGTGCAGTCATTAAGCGTCTGCCTTCGGCTCAGGGCATGATCCCGGCATTCGGGATTGAGTCCCACATCGGGCTCCTCCACTGGGAGCCTGCTTCCTCCTCTCCCACTCCCCTTGTGTGTTCCCTCTCTCGCTGGCTGTCTCTCTGTCACATAAATAAATAAAATCTTGAAAAAAAATGGGCAGAAGACATGAAAAGACATTTTTCCAAAGAAGACATCCAGATGGCCAACAGACATATGAAAAGATGCTCAACATCACTCATCATCAAGGAAATACAAATCAAAACCATGATGAGGTATCACCTCACACCTGTCAGAATGCCTAAAATGAGGAACACAGGAAACAGCAGACGTTGGTGAGGATTCAGAGAAAGGGGAACCCTCTTACATTGTTGGTGGGAAGGCAAATCGGTGTGGTCACTGTGGAAAACAGTATGGAGGTTCCTCAAAAAGTTTAGAATAAAACTGCTCTATGACCCAGCAATTGTACTACTAGGTATTTACCCAAAGATACAAAAATACTGACTTGAAAGGGCACATGCACCCTGATGTTTATAGCAACATTATCAAGGATAGCAAAATTATGGAAAGAGACCAAATATCCACTGACTGATGAATGGATAAAGAAGATGTGGTCTATATATACAATGGAATATCAAAAATAATGACATCTTGCCACTTGCAACAACATGGATGGAGCTAGAGTATATTATGCTAAGTGAAGTAAGTCAGTCAGAGAAAGACAAAAACCATATGATTTCACTCATATGTGGAATTTAAGAAACCAAACAGATGAACATAGGGGAAGGGGGAAAAAGAGAGGTAAGCAAACCATAGAAGAGACTCTTTTTAACTATAGAGAACAAGCTGAGGGTTGATAGAAGGGAGGTGGGCAGTGGATAGGCTAAATGGTGATGGATATTAGGGATAGCACTTGCGTTGACCACTGGGTGTTATATGAAAGTCTACCACTAAATGAATTATGAAATTCTACACTTAAAATCAATATATTACATGTTAACTCACTGGAATTTATATAAAAATTTGAAGAAAAAAATAAAAATAATAATACAATAATAAAAATAAATAAAGCAAAGTTTTAATTTGCCATAGCATTGAAGGCCCACTACAGCATTCATCCATGCACACACACATGCACACACACACAACCCTCCAGCAAAGAATCAACAACTTATTGACTCAAGACATGTAAGAAATTCTCTGTTAATTCATTATCTGACAACAAAACAAATTAAGCTGAGACTTCAATGGACATACATAAAGGAATAATAAATGTTTAGAATTTATCCAGGAACATTACTAGACAAACAGCAATAAAAATAACAAACAGCAACAATAAAAATATACACTGGGGAAGAAGGCAAATGATTTCCAGGGTTACCACGTTATATTATTTAAAATATCCAGTTTTCAAAAAATATTAAAATATACCCAAAGCAACTGGAAAATATAGCCCAAACACAGGGGGTGGGGGAGGAAGTCAATAGAAACTGTCTGGGAGAAAGCCTAGATGTTGAATGTACTACATAAGGACTAGATATATCAAGTATCACTGCAATTTACAAGAACTAAATTTTTCAAGAATTAAAACAAATAATATCTTGCATTTTTAAAAATTATGAGCATATCCCACAAAATATATAATACTAAGAAAGATAAATTATTAAAAATAATAAATTTCTGTACTTAAAACATAATAACCTAAACAAAAAATTTAGAGATGGGCTGAAGAGCAGTTTTGAGATGGAAGAAAAATCAAAGAATTTTTAAATATTAAAGATTATCTAACCTGATAAACACAAGGAAAAGTGAATGAAGAAAAATGATCAAAACTTCAGATACCTGTGGAACACTGTAAAGCTTATTAATACAAGCCTAATTGGAGGCCCAGGAAATGAGAAGAGGAGGAAAGGGAAAAGCAAAAAATTACTTGAAAGAATAAAAGCTGTACACATTCCAAATTTCAACTGAAAACATTAATCTGTACATCTAAGATGCTCAATAAACTTCAGTTAAAAAGTTGAAGACCATATCTAGAAACATGAGTAATTAAACGTAAGGACAGTAAATGTTAACAAATACAAACAATTATAAAAGAAAAGATGAAGAGCATTGGTAAATGTAACTACATATGTAAACACAACATGCAATATAAATGTATTTTTACCGGTATTTATTATTTTCCCTGATCTCATTGAGAGACTATAGACTCTGGGAAACAAACTGAGGGCTTTAAAGGGGAGGAGGTGGGGGCTTGGGATAGACCAGTGATGGGTATTATGGAGGGCACATATTGCATGGTGCACTGGGTGTTATATGCAAACAATGAATCATGGAACACTACATCAGAAACTAATGATGTACTGTATGGTGAATAACATAGCATAATAAAAAATAAAAAAAATAAGTCGTAAAAATCAATAATTGCAATTCTGTACTAAAAAGTTTGTAATGTATCAAGCCCAACACCCCTTTCTCTGGTACAACTGCTCTTCTCTGTCACAGTTGCCTCAGTCCCAGCATGGTGGGACCTTCCTGCAAGAGAACAGCACAAACCATTACCCACACCACATCTGCCAGAAAGTTCTACAGGGCTTCAGTTCTGGTTGAGATGATGACAGGTCTCATTTCACAAGGAGACCAAAGCACACCTAGTTAAAACTTGCCACATTCTGGTCAAATACCAAGCACTGCCCATAACAGAAAAGGAGAGCCTCTGAAGACGACTGACCTGAAGGATAGAGCAGCAAAAACATAACAACACAGCACATGTAACACACACCAGAGACACTCATTGAAGTGGGAGGCCATGGGAACTACATGACCTCTTCATCATAAGGCCATTATTTTCCATAGTAAGTGACATAACTGGCTTTTCTAACACACAAAAGAAGGCAGAGACTTAGACAAAATGCAAAGATGGAGGAATTTACCCCAAATGAAAGAACAAGGTAAGGCCATGACCAGATATTGAAACAAAACATATATAAGTAATGCTTGATGGAGAACTTAAAGCAACTATAATAAGGATACTCCTGGGCTTGAAAAAAAGAATAGAAGATGTCAGTGAGATGAATACCACAGAGATAAAAGAGTTAAAAAAGAATCAATAAGAGATGAAGGGTACAATAAACAAGATTAGAAAAATGCTTGATGCAATGAACATCAGGCTGGAAGAAGCAGTGTAATTAGAGACCTACATGACAAAGCATTAGAAAGTAATGAAGATGAAAGCAAAGAGAGAGAATAATTATGCAATAAGAGAATAGATTAGGGAACTCAGTGACTTTATCAAACCTAATAACATTCATATTATAGGTATCTAAAAAGAAGAAGGGAGAGAAAAGTGGTCAGAAAATTTATTTGAATAAATAATAGCTGAAAATGTCCCTAATCTGGGGAAGGAAACAGATATCCAGATTTGAGATGGACAGAGAACTCCCATCAAAATCAACAAAAACAGGCCAACACCAAGACATATTAGTAATTAACTTTGTAAACTATAGTGATAAAGAAAAAAAATTCTTAAAAGCAGAAAGGCAAAAGTAGTCCTTACCTTACAAGGGAAGACCTATAAGCTTAGCTGGAGATTTCTCGACAGAAACTTTGCAAGCCAGAAGAGTGGCACGATAAATTCAATATGTTGAATGGGAAAAATCTGTAGCCAAGAATACTCTAACCAGCAAGGCTCTCATCCAAAATAGAAGTAGAGATGAAGCTAAAGGAGTTTGTGACCACTAACCCAGCCCTGCAAGAAATATTGAAAGGGACTCTTTAAGGACAAATTAGAGACCAAAAGTGAAAAGACAAGAAAGGGTCAGAGAAAATTCCCAGAAACTGTGCAGAAGAAGTAATAAAATGTCACTAAATACATGTCTATTCATAATTACTTTAAATGTAAATAGACTAAAGGCTCCAATCAAAAGATATATGGTGTCACAATGGATAAAAAAAAAGACCCATTTATATGCTGCCTACAAGAGATTCATTTTAAGCCTAAAGAACCTGCAAATTAAAAGTGAGGGTGAGGGGAAATATTTATCATGCAAATGGATGTCAAAAGAAAGTCAGAATAGCAATACTTATATTAAAAAAGCTATACTTTAAAATGAAGACAAGAGATGAACAAGGGCACCATATAATAATAAAGGGGACAATTGAACAGGATCTAACAACATAAATATTTATGCAACCAACATAAGAGAACCCAAATATGTAAATAGTTAATAACAAACATAAGGAACAGGTAGATAATAATAAAATAATAGTAGGGGATTTTAGCACCCTACTTGTATCAGTGGATAGGTCATGTAAACAGAAAATAAAAAAAGGAAACAATGGCTTTGAATGACACACTGGACCCCATGGACTTAACAGATATATTCAGAACATTGCATCCGAAAATTGTAAAATACACATTCACGTGCACATAGAACATTCTCATAACAGATCATATACTAAGTCACAAAACAGGTCTCAACAAACAAAAACATTGACATCATTACCATGCGCCTTTTCTGAACACAATGTTATGAAACTAGAGGTCAACCACAAGAAAAAACTGGAAAGACCACAAATATATGGAGGTTAAACAACGTGTACTAAACACTGAATGGGTCAACCAGAAAATCAAACAGGAAATAAAAAATATATGAAAACACAACAGTCTAAAACCTTTGGGATGCAGCAAAAGTGGTCTTAAGAGGGAAGTACATAGCAATATAGGCCTACCTCAAGAAGTAAGAAAAATCTCAGCTTACACCCAAAGAAGCTAGAAAAAGAACAGCAGATGAAGCCTAAAGCTAGCAGAGGGAAGAACATAATAAAGATTAGAGCATAAATAGGTGATATAAGAACTAAAAAATCAATAGAACAGATCAATAAAAGCAGGAGTTGGTTCTTTGAAAAAAATAATAAAATGGATAAATCTCTAGTCAGACTTACCAGAAAGAAAAGGGAAAGGACTTAAATTAATAAAATCACAAATGAGAGAAGAGAAATAACAACCAACACCATAGAAACACAATCATAAGAGAATATTAGGAAAAACTATATGCCAACAAGTTGGACAACCTCGAAGAAATAGATAAATTCCTAGAAATACATAAACCATGAGAGACTATGGACTCTGGGGAACAAACCGAGGTCTCCAGAGGGGAGGAGGGTGGGGGAATGGGATGGGCTGGTGATGGGTGCTGAGGAGGGCACGTATTGCATGGTGCACTGGGTGTTGTACGCAAGTAATGAATCATGGAACTTTACATCAAAAACTAGGGATGTACTGTGTGGTGACTAACATAATATAATAAAAAAATACTATAAAATTGGAAAAAAAAGAAATACATAAACTACCAAAACTGAAACAAGAAGTTCTACTAGAACTGACAGATAAAGGCACCTGGGTGGCTCAGTCTGTTAAGCTTCTTCTTTCAGCTCAGGTCACGATCTTAGAGTCCTGGGATTGAGGCCTGTGTTGGGCTCCCTGCTCTGCAGGGAGTCTCCTTCTCCCTCTGCCCCTCCTTTCACTCATTCTCTCAATCTCTCTCTCTCAAATAAATACATAATTAAAAAATAGGAATGATAGAGAACATGAACAGAACAATAACCATCATAGACATTGAATCAGTAATAAAAAATCCCCAAGAACAAAAGTCTGGACCAGATGGCCTCACAGGTGCATTCTGCCAAACATTTAGAAAAGAGTTAATACCTATTCTTCTCAAACTACTTCAAAAAGTAGAAATGGAGGGGCGCCTGGGTGGCACAGCGGTTAAGCGTCTGCCTTCGGCTCAGGGCGTGATTCCAGCGTTATGGGATCAAGCCCCACATCAGGCTCTTCCGCTATGAGCCTGCTTCTTCCTCTCCCACTCCCCCTGCTTGTGTTCCCTCTCTCGCTGGCTGTCTCTGTCTCTGTCAAATGAATAAATAAAATCTTTTAAAAAAAAAGTAGAAATGGAAAGAAAATATCCAAATTCTTTCTATGATGCCAGCATTACCCTGATAATAAAACTTGATAAAGACATTACTTAAAAAGGGAAATACTGTCTAATATCCCAGATAAACAAGGATGAATCAATTTTCAATAAATGCTAGCAAGCCAAATAAAAAAAATACATTAAAAGAGTCATACACCACAATCAAGTGGGATTTATTCCTGCGTTGCTAGGATGTTTCAATATTTGCAAATCAGTTGATGTGATGCATCACATTAATAAAAGAAAGGTTAAAACCATATGATTTTGTGAATAGACCCAGAAAAAAGCATTCTACAATGAACAACATCCATTCATGATAAAATCCCTCAACAAAGTAGATTTAGAGGGAACATACCTCAACATAGTACAGGCCATATCTGAAAAACACATAGTGAACATCATATTCAAAGGGAAAAAACTGACAGCTTTTCCTCTACAGTCGTGAACAAAACAGGGAAGTCCACTCTCACCCTTGTTATTTAACATGGTACTGGAAGTCCTAGCCACAGTAATAAGACAACAAAAATAAATAAAAGGAATCCAAATCGTCAAGGAAGTCAAACTTCCACTGTTTGCAGATGACATGAAACTCTTTATAGAAAACACAAACAACTCCGCTAGAAAACTATGAGAACTGATAAATGAATTCAGTAAATTCCCAGGACACAAAATCAATCTACAGAAACCTGTTGCATTTCTATACACCAAAAAGGAAAAAAAAAAAAAACAAAATGAGAGTTTAAGGAATCAGTCTCATTTACAATTGCACCAAAAGCAATAAAATACCTAGGAATAAACCTAACCAAGGAGGTGAAAGACCTGTACTTTAAAACTATAAAACACTGAAGAAATTAAAAATGACACAAATAAATAGAAAGACATTCTATGCTCATGGATTGGGAGAAAAAATACTATTAAAATGTCTACACTACCCAAAGCAATCTACACTTTTAATGCAATCACTGTCAAAGTACCAACAACGTTTTTCACAGAGCTAGAACTAAAGTCCTAAAATTTTTATGGAATCACAAAGACCCAGAATAGGCAAAGCAACCTTGAAAAAGAAAAACAAAACTGGAGGCATCATAGTTCCATGCACCAAGTTATATTACAAAGCTGTAGTCATCAAGAGAGTATGATACTGGCACAAAAATAGACGCATAGATCAATGAAACAGTATAGCAAACCCAGAAATGAACCCACAACTCTGTGGTCAGTTAATCTTCCACAAAGCAGGAAAGAATACCCAATGAGAAAAAGACAGTCTCTTCAACAAATGGTGTTGGGAAACCTGGACAGCAACATGCAAAAGAATGAAACTGGACCATTTTCTTACACCATACACAAAAAAATAAATTCAAAATTGATGAAAGACCTAAATGTGAGACCTAAAACCATAAAAGTCCTAGAGGAAAACATAAGTAGTAAACTATTTGACATCAATAGTAGCAAGTTCTTTCTAGGTATGTCTCCTGAGGCAAGGGGGGGGAAGCAAAAATAAACCATTGGGACTTCATCAAAATGGAAAGCTTCTGCACAGAAAAGAAAACAATCAATGAAACTAAAAGGCAACCTACAGAATGGGAGAAGATATTTCCAAATAACATATCTGATAAAGAGTTATTATCCAAAAGAGACAAAGAACTTATATAACTCCACACACAAAAAACAAATAATCCAATTTAAAAATGGCCAGATGACATGAATAGACATGTTCCTAAAAAAGGCATAGAGATGACCAATAGACACATGAAGAGATGCTCAACATCATTCATCATCAGGGAAACACAAATCAAAACTACAATGAGAGATCACCTCACACCTGTGAGAATGCATAAAATCAACAACACACAAAAAAAACAACATGTGTTGGTGATGAAGTGCAGAAAGGGGAACCCACTTGCACTGTTGGTGGGAATGCAAACTGGTGCAGCCTCTGTAGAAATCAGTATGGAGGTTCCTCAAAAAGTTAAAAATTGAACTACCCTATGACCCAGCAATTGCATTACTAGGTATATTCCCAAACTATACAAAAATACTAATTGAAAGGGATATATGCTCCCTGATGTTTACAGTAGCATTATCTAAAATACCCAAATTATGGAAATAGTTCAAGTGTCCTTCAACTGATGAATGCAGATAGAAGATGTGGAGTGTGTGTATAAGTGGATAAAATGGAATATTAATAGGCCACAAAAAGAATGAAATCTTGCCATTTGCAATGGTGTGGATGGAGGTAGAGACTATTATGCTCAGTGAAATAAGTCAGTCAGAGAAAGACTATTGTGATTTAACTCATGTGGAATATAAGAAACAAAACAGAAGAGCAAAGGGAAAAAAAAGAGAGAGAAAGGCAAACCAAGAAACAGACTATAAACTGTAGAAAGCAAACTGATGGTTACTAGTGGGGAGGTGGGTTAAATTGGTGATGGGCTTGAAGGAGTGTACTTGTTGTGATGAGGATTGGGTGTTGTATGAAAGTATTGAATCACTATATTGTACACCTAAAGCTAATATTACAGTGCATGTTAACTAACTGGAATTTAAATAAAACCTTTAAAAATTTTAAAAATAGCTTATAATATATAAATGCATGTTTTGACAATAAACATAAAAAATAAGAAAGGGAATAAATCCATGGTAGAGAAAAATTTTTATACAATTTAAATTAATTTAGTATTAATCTGAGCTAGATTATTTAAAATGTAAATTGTAATTACTGCTACTATATTGATACAAAAGTAAAATTAATTTTAAAACTTAAAATAATAAAGTGAAATAATTTAAAAATTAGAAACAAGTAAATATCCATTTATCACTAAACAAGGCAGTAATGAAAGAATAGAGGGGGAAAAAAACCAAAACATATTGAAAACAATAAACTGGCAAAGTAAATCTGACCCTAACAATAATAACACTAAATGTAAATGGATTAAACACTCCAATTAAAAGTAGAGATTGGCAGAGAATTGAATAAAATAAATTCAATTATGTACTGTCTACAATAGACACACTTAAATTCTAAGACACCAATGGATTCAAAATAAAGGATGAAACAAAGATATCTCATGAACACAGTAATCACAAGTGCTGGAGTGACCAGCCATCAAAAAAAAATTGTCATTTGCAACAATGTGGATGAAGTTTGAGTGTATTATGCTAAATGAAATAAGTCAGTCAGAGAAAGACAAATACCATATGACTTCACTCACATGTGGAATTTAGGAAACAAAACAAATGAACATATGGGAAGGGAAAAAAGAGAGAGAGAGGGAAGCAAATCATAATAGACTCTTAAGGATAGAGAACAAACTGAGGGTTGATGAAAGAAGGTATGTGAGCAATGGGCTAAATGGGTGATGAGTATTAAGGAGGACACTTCTTAAGATGAGCACTAGGTGTTATATGTAAGTGATGAATCACTAATTATACTCCTAAAACCAATATTACACTATATGTTGACTAACTAGAATTTAAAGAAAAATTTGGAGAAAATATAAATAAAAAATTTTGTAGTAAAGAGTGCTGAATTGTCCGTCATATTGTCAGTCAAATTAGACTTTAAGACAGAAATTTTTACTAGAGACATATAATGATAAAATGGTCACTTGATCAGGAAAAATAACAATTACAGAAACATATTCATCTAGTAACAGAACCTCAAAACATATGAGGCAATAACTGATAGAAATGAAAAAAGAAATAGGCAAATAAACAATAATAGCTGATTAACATAATACTAACTCGAGTTCAACAAAGTTGCAGGATAATAGGTCATTATACCAAAATCAATTGTACATATAAACTAGCAATGGAAACTCAAAAATGTAATAAGAGAACATTAATAAAATATCAAAAAAATAAAACAGGAATAAATATTTTAGTTTTTATTATGTTCAGTTTGTTGTATCATTCAGTGATTTATTGGTTAGGTATAACACCCTGTGCACAGCACAATACCTGCCCTCCTTAATATCCATTACCCAGTTACTCCCTCCCCTCTGAAACCCCCAGTTTGTTTCCCGGGACCAATAGTCTCCCATGGTAGATTTTCCTGATTTCTCCCACTTCAGATTTCCCTCCCTTCCCCTATGGTCCTCCATGCTATTACATATGTTCCACTTATGAGTGAAAACATATGATAATTGTCTTTCTCTGATTAACTTATTTCACTTAGTATTATCTCCTCCAGTTCCATCCAAGTTGATGCAAATGCTGGGGACTCATCCTTTCTAATTGCTAAGTAATATTCCATTGTATATATGGACCACATTTTCTTTATCCATTCATCTGTTGAAGGGCATCTTGGCTCCTTCCACAGTTTGGCTATTGTGTGCATTGCTGCTATGAACATTGGGTGTATGTGCCCTTATTTCACTAGATTTGTATCTTTGGGGTAAATACCCAGTAGTGCAACTGCTGGACATAGCGTAGCTCTATTTTTAATTTTTTGAGGAAACTCCACACTGTTTTCCAAAGTGGCTGTACCAACTTGCATTCCCACCAGCAGTGTAACACGGTTCCTCTTTCTCCACATCCTCTCAAACATTTGTTGTTTCTTGCCTTGTCTATTTTTGTAATTCTAACTGGTGTAAGGGGGTATCTCAATGTGATTTTCATTTGAATTTCCCTGATGGCTACAGATGTTGAACATTTTTTCATGGGTCTGTTAGCCATTCATATGCCTTCATTGGAAAAGTGTCTGTGTCTTCTTGCCCATTTTTTGATTTGATTATTTGCTTTTTGGCTGTTGAGTTTGAGAAGTTCTTTTTTTAATGTTTTTTTATTATATTATGTTAGTCACCATACAGTACATCATCCCTGGTTTTTGATGTAAAGTTCGTTGATTCATTAGTTGCGTATAACACCAGTGCACCATGCAATAGGTGCCCTCCTTACTACCCATCACCAGCCTATACCATTCCCCCACCCCCTCCCCTCTGAAGTCCTCAGTTTGTTTCTCAGAGTCCATAGTCTCTCATGCTTCATTCCCTTTATTGATCTTGGGTATCAGCCCTTTATCTGTAGTGTCATTTACAAATATCTTCTCCCATTCCGTGGGTTGCCTCTTAGTTTTGTTGACTGTTTATTTGCTGTGCAGAAGCTTTTTATCTTGGTGAAGTCCCAAAAGTTCATTTTTGCTTTTTTTCCCCTTGCCTTTGGAGACATGTCATGAAAGAAGTTACAGTGACTGATGTCGAAGAGGTCACTGCCTATGTTCTCCTCTATGATTTTGATGGATTCCTGTCTCACATCGAGGTCTTTCGTCCATTTAGAGTTTATCGTTGTGTATGGTGTGAGAGAGTGGTCAACTTTCATTCTTCTGTATAAAGCAGTCCAATTTTCCCAGCACCATTTATTGAAGAGACTGTCCTTTTTCCATTAGATATTCTTTCCCGCTTTGTCAAAGATTAGTTGACCATAGAGTTGAAGGTCCATATCTGGGATCTCTCTTCTGTTCCATTGATCTATGTGTCTGTTTTTGTGCCAGTACCATGCTGTCTTGATGATCACAGCTTTGTAATATAGCTTGAAATCAGGTGGCATGACGCCCTCAGCTTTGTTTTTCTTTTTCAACATTTCCTTGGTGATTCAGGGTTTTTTCTGGTTCCATAAAAATTTTAGGATTGTTTGTTCCAGCACTTTGAAAAATGACATTGGTTTTTGGATCAAGATGGCATTGAAAGTATCGATTGCTCTGGGCAGCATAGACATTTGAACAATGCTTATTCTTTTGATCCATTACCATGGAATGTTTTTCCATCTTTTTGTGTTATCTTTAATTTCTTTAGTAAGTGTTCTATAGTTTCTAGAGTATAGATCCTTTACCTCTTTGGTTAGGTTTATTCCAAGGTATCTTCTGATTTTTAGTGCTATTGTAAATGGAATTGATTCCCTAATTTCTCTTTCTACAGTTACATTGTTAGTGTATAGGAAAGCAAGTGATTTCTGTGCATTGATTCAGTATCCTGACACATTGGTGAATGGCTATTTGTGTTCTAGTAATCTGGGGGTGGAGTCTTTTGGGTTTTCCACATAAAGTATCATGTCATCTGTGAAGGGAGAGGGTTTGACTTTTTTTGTTTGTGTGCCAATTTGAATACCTTTTATTTCTTTTTGTTGTCTGAATGCTGTTGCTAGGATTTCCAGTACTATGTTGAACAATACTGGCAAGATTGGGCATCCTTGCCATGTTCCTGATCTTAAGGGAAAGGCTTTTCCCCATTGAGAATGATATTTGCTGTGGACTTTTCTCAGATGGTATTTATGATGTTGAGGAATGTTCCCTCTATCTCTGCACTCTGAAGAGTTTTAACCAGGAAAGGATGCTGTATTTTGTCAAATGCTTTTTCTGCATCAATTGAGAGGACCGTACGATTCTTGTCTCTTCTCTTATTAATGTGTTCTTTCACACTGATTGAATTGCGAATGTTGAACCACCCTTGCATCCCAGGGATAAATGCCATCTGGTGGTGATGGATAATCCTTTTAATATACTGTTGGATCTTATTAGCTAGGATATCGTTGAGAATTTTTGCATCCATATTCATCAGGGATATCAGTTTGTACTTCTCCTTTTTGATGGGGTCTTTGCCTGGTTTTGGGATCAAGGTAATGCTGACTTCATAGAATGGGTTTGGAAGTTTTCCTCCTGTTTCTATTTTTTGAAACAGCCTCAGGAGAATAGGAATTATGTCTTATTTGAATGTTGGTAGAATTCCCCAGGGAATCAGTCAGGTCCTGGACTCTTGTTTTTTGGGAGGTTTTTATCACTGCTTCAATCTCATTACTGGTTATTGTTTTATTTATTTTCTCAATTTCTTCCTGTTTCAGTCTTGGTAGTGTATAGGTTTCCAGGAAGGCATCCATTTCTTTCAGGTTACTTAATTTATTAGCATATAGTTGTTGATAATAATTTCTAATAATTGTTTCTATTTCCTTGGTGTTAGTTGTGATCTCTCCCCTTTCATTCATGATTGTATTAATTTGGGTCCTTTCTCTTTTCTTTTGGATAAGTCTGGCCAGTGGTTTATTGATCTTATTATTTCTTTCAAAGAACCAGCTTCTAGTTTCATTGATCTACTCTACTGTACTTCTGGTTTCTCATTCATTGATCCTGCTCTAATCTTAATTAATTCTCTTCTCATGCATGATTTAGACCTACTTTGTTGTTCCATCTCCCATTGTTTAAGGTGTGAGTATAGGGTCTGCATTTTAGATATTTCAATTTCTTTGAGTGAGGCTTGGATAGCTATGTATTTCCACCATAGGACCACATTTTCTGTATCCCATAGGTTTTTGACCAATGTGTTTTCATTCTCATTGGTTTCCATGAATTAAGTTCTTCTTTAATTTTCTGGTTGACCCAAAGATCCTTAAGCAGGGTGGCCTTTAGCTTCCAAGTGTTTGAATTTCTTCTAAATTTTTTCTTATGATTGATTTCCAGTTTCAAGCATTGTAATCTGAGAATATGCAGGGAATAATCTCAGTCTTTGGTATCTATTGAGACCTGATTTGTGACCCAGCATGTGGTCTACTCTGGAGAAAGTTCCATGTGCATTTGAGAGGAATGAGTATAGAATCTCATACAATGAGTATGTAATCAATAAGGAGGGCATGTATTGCATGGTGCACTGGGTGTTATACGCAAGTAATGAATCATGGAACTTTACATCAAAAACTAGGGATGTACTGTATGGTGACTAACATAATATAATAAAAAATTATTATAAAAATTATTTTAAAATTATTTTTAAAATACATAAGTATTTCCATAAGGAATCATAAAAGATCCCCAAATAGCCAAAGAAACTGAGAAAGAAAAACAAAGTCAGAGCTATTATGATCCATGTTTTCACACTATACTACATAGCTATAATAATCAAAATAGTATGGTATTGACATGAATGAAGACACACAAGTCAATAGAATAAAGTTGAGAACCCAGATATATACCCACACATATACGGTCAATTAATTTATGACATAAAAAGCAAATATATGCAATGGAAAAGGAACAGTGTCTTTAATAAATGGTGTTGAGATAATAGGAAAGCTACGTGCAGTAGAATAAAGCTGGATCACTATTTTATACCATATACAAATATTAACTGAAAATGAATTAGACTTGAATGTAAAATCTGACACCATAAAACTCCTAAAAGAAAACACAACCATAAGCTCCTTGACATTGGTCTTAGCAATGTTTTGTTTTTGATTGTTTTGTTTTGTTTTTTACCTCACTCCAAAGGCAAGGGAAACAAAAGCAAGAATAAGCTAATAAGACAACATCAAACTAAGAAGTTCAAACAATGAAGGAAAACTTTAACAAAATGAAAGAACAATCTACTTAATGGGAGAAGATATTTGTAAATAATATATCCAATAAGTGGTTACTATGTTATATATAAAAATTCATACAAATCAATAACAACAAAAAACAATCCAATTTAAAATGAGCAAATAATAAATAGACATGTTTCCACAAAAGAGATACAGGCATAAAATGCTCACTATCACTAATCATCAGGGAAATGCAAATTAAAACCACAATGAGATATCACCTTAAACCTGTTGAATGGCTAGTGTCAAAAGACAATAACTATCAAGTGTTGGTAACAATGTGGAGAAAGAGGAAGACTCACACACTGATGCTGAGAATGCGAATTGGTGCAGCCCTATTAAAAATAGTATAGAGTTTCTTCAAAATATTACAAATAGGGGGTGCCTGGGTGGCTCAGTTGTTAAGTGTCTGCCTTCGGTC
Organism: Ursus arctos; assembly: GCF_023065955.2. Classification (NCBI taxonomy): domain Eukaryota; kingdom Metazoa; phylum Chordata; class Mammalia; order Carnivora; family Ursidae; genus Ursus; species Ursus arctos. Next base: position 53,433,792 of record NC_079873.1, read on the forward strand.
AGGGTGTGATCCTGGCATTCTGTGATCAAGCCCCACATCAGGCTCCTCCACTGGGAGCCTGCTTCTTCCTCTCCCACTCCCCCTGCTTGTGTTCCCTCTCTCACTGGCTGTCTCTCTCTCTGTCAAATAAATAAATAAATAAATAAAATCTTTTAAAAATATTACAAATAGGATTACCATATAATCCAGCAATTCCATTTCTCAGTATCTATCCAAAGAAAGAACACAAAAACAAGAAAAAAAACCCCACAAATTTGAAAAGATATATGAATACTTAAGTTCATTGCAGCATTATTAACAATAACCTAGATCTGGGAATAATCCAAGTGTCCATCAATAGATGAATGAATAAAGAAGATGTGAGATGATATATAGATAGGTGATGATGATGATGATGATGATCGATCGATCGATAGATTGATAGATGATAGATAAATAGATATAGAAAATATAGATATAGATAAATAGAACTGAATACTACTCAGTCATAAATAAAGAACAAACTCTTGCCATTTATGCCAGGATGCATGGATGTTGAGGATAATGTGCTAAGAGAAATATGGCAGACATAGAAAGATAAATACCACATGATTTCACTTCTACATAGAATCTAAAAAAGAAAACACAAAAAACAAAACCCAGACTCAGATGCAGAGAACAGAGTGGTGGTTGTCAGAGGTGAAAGGGTTGGAGGGGTGGAAAAAATGAGTGAAGGGGATCAAGAGGTACAAACTTTCAGTTGTAAAATAAATAATGGGGATGTAATATAAAGCATGGGGAGTATAATCAATAATGTAGCATTAATTTTGTTTGGTTATAGATGGTAACTAGACTTATTGTGATGATCAGTTTGCAATGTATACAACCATACAGTTGCTATGTTTTACACATGAAAATAATAGAATATCATAGGTCAATTTTACTTCAATTTTTAAAAAGAACCAAAGGAAACCATGCTTAAAGAAATAAATGAAGGCATGAAGAAAATGTCTTATAAAACTAAATATATGTGAAAAGACAGAAATGAAAAACAAATGGAAATTCTGGAATTGAAAAGTAAAGTAACTGAAACTAAAAATTTGTTAAAGACAGTAGATTTGATATGTCAGAGGAATAAGCAAATATGAAAATAGAGGAGCAGATATTTTGCAATCCAAAGAACAGTGGAAAAAACAGAATGAAGAAAGATAAACAGAGCCTCAGAGAAATGGGGGACACACTTGTGTACACCACAATACATTAATAGAAGTGACAGAAGGAGGAGAAAAAGAGAAAGGAGCAAAAATATATTTTAAGAAAGGGATAAAGAAAGGGGGAGTAATCAGAAGGGGGAATGAAGCATGAGAGACTATGGACTCTGGGAAACAAACTGAGGGCTTCAGAGGGGAGGGGGATGGGGGAATGGGATAGACTGGTGATGGGTAGTAAGGAGGGCATGTATTGCATGGTGCACTGGGTGTTATACGCAACTAATGAATCATTGAACTTTGCATCAGAAACCAGGGACCTACTGTATGGTGACTAACTTAATATAATAAAAAAACATTAAATATATATATATATATATACACATATATTTTTTTTTTAAGAAATAATGGTTGAAAAGTTCTCAAATTTGCTGAAACATATAATCTATACATTCAAAACCTCAATAAACTCCAAGAATAATAAATACAAATATCTCCACACCAACACAGTAAAAATACTGAAAGTGAAAGACAAAGAAAATATCTTGAAAGCATCAATAACGACTAACAATTGACTTCTTATTAGGAACTATGGAGTTCAGAAAGCATTCAGATAACATATTCAAAATGCTGAAATAAAAAGATTGTTAACCAAGAATTTTATAGCCAGCAAAACCATCTTGCAATAATGAAGGCAAAATAAAGACATTCCCAGATAAGTAGAAACTGAAAGAACTTTTTGCCATCTGAGAAACACGAAAGGAAATTCTTTAGTTTGAAAGCAACCAAACGCTTACGGAAATTTGAATCTACATAAAAATAGAGTACCGATAAAAGTAATGATGTAATTATAAAGGATAGTATAAATGCATATTTTCTTATTCTCTTAACTGATTTAAGAAGCAATTTTATAAACCAATATGTATGTAGTTGCATTTGGGGACCTATAGCATAGAGAAATGTAATATATTTGATAATAGCATCACAAAAGGTGGATGAGAGCAGAATTGATTAAAGCAATGAAATAAGAGCTGATGGTAATTGAACAAAAGACTCAAATTACTAAAATCATAAATTAAGGAACTGTCATAACTACTAACCTTACAAAAATAAAAAGAATTATAAGGATATACTATGAACAACTATATGCCAAGAAATTAATTGACTTAGATAAAACTGGTGAATTCCCAGAATTTTACAAAATTTGAAAAGAGACTCAAGAAGAAATTGACAATCTAAATAGACCTCTAACAAGTGAAGAGATTTTATGAGTAATCAGAAAACTTACCTCAAAGAAAAGCCCAGGACAAGATGGGTTCACAGGCAAATTATACCAAACAATTGAAGAAGAATTAATATTAGCTCCTCATGAGCACTTTCAAAATACAGAAGAGGAAGGAACGCTACCTAACTTATTCTATGAGGCCAATATTACCATCGTACCAAATCTAACAAAGACATCACAAGAGAAAAAAACCCACGGACCAATATCTCTTACGAATATAGACCTCAAATTCCAAAACCAAGAAACAAACAAATAAATAAAACAAGCAAACTGAATCTAGCAATGTAAAAGATTTATACCATTGCCAAGTGGAATTTATCTCAGAAATGCAATGTTGGCTTAACATGCAACAACCAATTGATATAATATACCACATGAATAGAATAAAAAAGAAAAATCACATGACCATTTCAATATATGGCAGAAAAAACAGTTGACCATATTCAATATTCCTTCATGATAAAAAATAAAAAAATAAACAGAAACAGAAAAGAACTTCCTCAACATGATAAAGAGCAGCTTTAGAAAAAAAACACAATTGATACGGTTAAAGGTAAAAGACTGAAACATTTCCCCTAACACAAGAATAACCTCTTTTGTCATTCCTATTCAACATTGTACTGGACGTTCTAGCATGGGCAATTGGACAACAAAATGAAATAAAAATAACCCTGAGGAGCATATTTGTTGTGATGAGCACCAGGTATTATATGGAAGTGTTGAATCACTGTATTGTATACCCAATATTAGACTGTATGTTAACTAAATGGAATTTGAATAAAAACTTTAAAAAACAATGCATCAAAAGGAATAAAATATTGAAGAATACATTTAACAAATACAATGTAAAACTCTGAAAACTACAAAAGAGTTTTGAAACAAATAAATAAATAAATGGAGAGACATGGGAAAAATATTCTATATTTTGGGGTGTAAGACAGTATTACCAAGATGGAAATGCTTCCCAAATTCATCTACAGATTCAAGGCAATACCTATCAAAATCCCAGTTGCCTTATTTGAAGGAATTTAAAAGTTCATCCTGAAATTCTTAGGGAAATGCAAGAGACCCAGAATCACTAAATCAATCTGGCAAAAGAACAATGTTGGTGAACTCATATTTCTAAATTCCAGCACTTATTACAAAGCATTAGTAGTCAAAATTGTGTGGCACTGGCTTAGAGATAGATATAGATTAATGGAATAGAACTGAGAGTCTAGAAATAAATCCTCAAATTTACAGCCAATTAATTTTCTTTAATACAATTAAAGAGGGAAATACCATATTTTCAACAAATAAGGCTATGACAATTGGATAACCTGCGAAAGAATGAAGTCGAACCCTTACCTCATACTGTATAAAAAATTAAATAAAATTGCATAAAATACCTAGATGTAATAGAAAAAACTGTAATATTCTTAGAAGATAACATAAGTGTAGATATTCATGACCTAGGATTATAGAATAGTTTCTTAAATATGACACCAAGAGCTTAAGCAGCTAAAGAAAAAATATTTAAACTAGCATCATCAAATTTGGGGGGAAAATTCTTCAAAGGACACCATCAAGAAAATGAAAAGCCATCTCACAAAATGAAAAAAAAATTTACAAACCATCTACCTGATAAGGAACTTACATCTAGAATATGTACGGTGCTATTACTTTCAATAATGAAAAGATAAAAATCTAATTTTTAAAAAGGCAAAGTGTCCTAATAGATATTTCTCCGAAGTAGGTATATAGTTAATGAGCACAGTAAAATAGTTAAATATTTTCTACCATTTGCAATGATGTGGATGGAACTGGAGGGTACTATGCTAAGTAAAATAAGTTAATAGGAGAAAGACGATATCATATAGTTTCACTCATATATTGAATTTAAGAAATAAAGCAGAGGATCATGGGGAAGTGAGGGGAAAAATAAAATAAGATGAAATCTGAGAGGGAGACAAACCTAAGAGACTTAACTATAGGAAACAAACTGAGGGTTGCTGGAGGAAAGGAGGGTGAGGGGGTGGGGTAACTGGTGATGGACATTAAGGAGGGCATGTGATGTAGTGAGCACTGGGTATGTAATTGGTGAATAACTGAACTCTACATTTGAAACTAATGATACACTATATGTTAATTGAATTTAAATAAAATAAGATTAAAATAAAATAATAAAATAAAAAGAGATAATAACAAGTGTTGGTGAGATTGTGAAGAAATGAAAACCTTGTACACTTCTAGTAGAAAGGTAAAATTTTGCAGCCACTTTGGAAAATAGCTTAGTAGTTCAACAAATGGATAGATGTAAGAATTACCATATTATCCAGCAATTCCACTCCTAGTATATACCCAAGATAATTAAAAACACATGATCACACAAAAACCTGCACTCACTTTTAATTGGATTATTGGTTTTGAGGTGTTGAGTTGTATAACTCCTTTATATATTTTGGATGCAAACCCTTTATCACATACGTCACTTGCAAATATCTTCTCCCATTCAGTAGGTTGTCTTTTAGTTTTGTTGATTATTTCCTTTGCTGTGCAAGAGCTTTTTATTTAGATGTAGTCCCCATAGTTTATTTTTGCTTTTGCTTCCCCCACCTCAGAAGACATGCCAAGAAAGATACTGTTACTGCAGATATCAGAGAAATTACTGCCTGTCCTCTCTTCTAGGATTTTTATGGTTTCAGGCCTCATGTTTAGGGTGCTTAATCTATGTTGAATTTATTATTGTGTATGGTATAAGAAAGTAACCCCATTTCATTCTTTTGCATATAACTGTCCAGTCTTCCCAGCACAAGTTATTGAAGAGAAAGTATTTTCTCCATTTCATATTCTTGCCTCCTTTGTCATAGATTAATTGACCATATAAATGTGGGTTTATTTCTAGACTTTGTATTCTGTTCAATTGATTTCTGTGTCTATTTTTGTGCCAGCACCATAATGTTTTCATTACTACAACATTGTAATATATCTTCTAAACTGGGATTGTGATACCTTCAGTTTTGTTCTTCTTTTTCAAGATTACTTTGGCTATTCAAGGTCTTATGTGGTTTCATACAAATTTTAGGATTATTAGTTCTAGTTCTGTAAAATATGTTGTTGGTATCTTGATAGGGATTGCATTGAATCTGTAGATTGCTTTGGGTAGCAGGAATCTTTTCCGAAGAAGACAAACAAATGGCCAACAGACACATGAAAAAATGTTCAACATCACTATTCATTAGAGAGATCCAAACTAAAACCATGAGATATCACTTTCATCTGTCAGAATGGCTAAAATAAAAAATACAGAAAATAACAAAGGTTGACAAGGATGTGTATAAAAAGGAGCCCTCATGCATAGTTGGTGGGAAAGCAAATTGATGCAGCCACTGTGGAAACCAGTAGGGGATCCCTCAAAAAATTAAAAATAGAATTATCATGTACTCCAGTAATTCAACTACTGGTATTTACTTCCCTCCAAAAAATGAAAATACTAGTGCAAAAATATATATGCATCCCTACAGTTACAGCAGTGTTATTTATAATAGCCAAGATATGGAAACAACCTAAGTGTCCATTGATAGATGAATGGATAAAGATCTGGTACACACACACACACACACACACACACACACACACAGAAGTATTACTCAGCCATAAAGAAGAATGATAACTTGCCATTTGCAACAACATGTATGGATCTAGAGGGTATAAGGGTAAATGAAATAAGTCAGAGACAGAAAATACCATATGAGTTCACTCACATGTGGAATTTAAGAGACAAAATAGACATATAAAGAAAACAAACAAACAAACAAACAAACAAACAAAAAAACAACCCCAGAATCTTAAATACAGAGAACTGGTGTTTGCCAGAGTGGAGATGGGTGGGGGGGATGAGCGAAATAAATGAAGGGAATTAAGAGTACACTTTACTTGATGAACACTGAGAAATGTATAGGATTGTCCAATCATACTACACAGCTGAAATTAATATAACACTTTATGTTAAATATATTTGAATTAAAACATGCACACAAATGTTAATAGTAGGATTATTTATAATAGTTTAAAAGTAGAAGCAACTCAGGGGGGCGTGGGTGGCTCTATCAGTTAAGCATCTGCTTTCAGCTCAGATTGTTAACCCTGGGGTCCTGGGATCGAGCCCCATGATGAGTTTCCTGCTCAGCGGGGAGTCTGCTTCTTCCTCTCCCTCTGCCCCTCCACCCTGCTCATGTGTTCTTCCTCTCTGAGCCCTCTCTCTCAAATAAATAAATAAGATATTTAAAAAATTAGAAGCAACTCAAGTGTCCTTCAATTGATGAGTGGATATAAATTATAGCAATGGAATATAATTCAGCTATAAAAAGGAAAAAGGTGCTGATATATGCTATAACATGGATGAAATGGAAATATTTCATGGATGAACATGGAAATATTATGCTAAGTAAAAGAAGCCAGTTACAAAACACCACATATTTATGATTCCATTTATATGGAATGCACTTTCCAGAATGGGCCAATCTATAGAAACATAAAATAGCTTAGTAGTTGCCTTGTGTTGGGGTGGTTGGATGGAAGTGCAAAGTAATTGTTAAAGGTATGTAGTTTCTTTTGGGGTTGCAGAAAATATTCTACAATTGATTGTGGCTGTGGTTGCACAACTCTATAAATACAGTCAAAACCACAGAATTGTACACTTTAGTAGAGTATATTTTTTAAATATATCTCAACAATGCTGTTAAACTGTGGAGGAGCAGAACACTGGTCTAAGATGGAAATGTAGGAAGACCCTGAACTCACTTCCTCCACTGACATACCAAATCTACAAATATTTATAGTCCAGTTCCTCCTGAAAAACTGAGGGCTAGCTGAACAACTTCTGCACAGCAAAAGATAGAGAAACAAAACAAGAGATATGGGAACATGGTAACAAAAAGAACTCCCATCCTAACATTGTGAACTACAGTGAAGAGGGGTAGTACTGTGGGACTGTGAGTGAATTCATCTGACCTGGGGCACAGAAAAAAAAAATCAGCGATTTAAAGGAACAACTAGAGTATAAAGAGACTATCCCTAGAAACTTGCAAAATCACAAGGGAGCTGCTAGAACTCTTTTGGATCAGAGAGGCTGGCAAGCACCATGGCTTACATTTCCCCTCCACCTTGATAAGTACAGATAAGAGCAGGGTTCCAGTCACCATAGCCAGTCTGCTACCTCAGGGAGCTCAAGTCCCTAGCCCACATCATCTATAAACAACTAAGGACAAAGAAAAAAAAGACACAGTTTTAAAAAGCAACTAGAATATAAAAGAGCCAGCCCTTGAACTCCCCCAAATGACAGAGTAGTCACTGGAACTCTGGGTCAGGGGCACTGGTGAGCACCATGGTTTACATTCCATCTTCAACTTGATTTGGTAGATGAGAATAGGGTCTGGGTGCTATAGCCAGCCTACCACCTCAGTGAAACCCAGGCCCCTAGGCCACGACAGGCCTACCATCCCACCAAGGTGGTCCCATTGTAGCACACACCAGGACACCCCTGGTCAGCACTCACTATAGCTCCAGCCATCATGCCAAGGAAAAACAGGCATAAAGCATCCCAGAACACTCCAAGGCCTAAACCACTTTGGCTCAGATGGCTTGCAAGGGCACCACCAGCACAAAGCACTTTGGGACCCCCTGGCTCCTACCTACTTTGACTCTAGTAATGCTGCCAAGGTGGTCTTTGCATGAAGTACCTCAGGAACTGTTAGCCAGTGCCTGCCTCAGTTCCAACCATCCCACCAGGGACCCCCCAATGTGGTACACCCCAGGACCCCTTGTCTTCACCCCACCCAGCTCTAGTCATCCTGACAGGGTGCCCTCTACATGAAAAACACTGTACAACCTAGCCCACACTAGTTTCAGCTCCAATCACCCCGCCAGGACACCCTCTATTCTGAGTAGCCTGGGATATACTACCTTGCATCCAATTCATCTTCAGCTGTCACTCCAGGGCAACATCTTTTTTTTTTAAGGATTTTATTTATTTATAGAGAGATTGAGAGAGAGTGAGTGAGTGAGCATGAGCAGGGGGAAAGGGCAGAGGGAGAAACAGGCTCCCTACTGAGCAGGGAGCTCAATGCAGGGCTCAATCCCAGCACCCCAAGATCATGACCTGAGCCAAAGGCAGACACTTAACCAACTGAGCCACTCAGGCAACCCTCCAGGGCAGCTTCCAAATGGAGAGCACTGAGACCACCACAGTCCAAACCTACATCAGCTATAGGTTTCCTGCCATGGTGCTCCTTGTGCAGAGAACCCAAGGACTCTCTGGCCCAGGCTTTGTATCACCTTCAGCCACTTCACCAGGGTGCCCTTTTCACAAAGAGTCTTGGAACACCCCAATTTGTGCCCATTAGCTTCAGCTATCCTGAACGTGTCCTTCAGCCCCAAGAACCTAATGACCACCACAACCTGCCCCCACTTCAGCATTAGCTGTCCTGTCAAGGTGCCCTCTGCACACAGTGCCCCTGGATCATGCCCACCTCAGCTCCAGCCACTCCACCAGGACAGCTCCAGCTTGAAGTGCTCCCAGGAACCCCAGGTTATGATAAAGGCTGCTCTAGCTAGCCAGCCAAAGTCACCAGTCACATACAGTCTCCACAAAACCATTCCTTCAAGTTTAGGAAAAGTACCTTTTTGGCCTATTACATAGAAAAAAACACAGAAAGTGAAGCAAAGTGGGGAAAGAGAGAAATATGTTTCAAACAAAAGAAAAAGATAAAACCCCAGAAAAAAATACTAAATGTAATGGAAATAATATATCAGATAAAGGGTTTAAAGTAGTGATAATAAAGATGCCCAATGGGCTGGAGAGAAAAGTGGAAGAATTCAGTGAGAACTTCAACAAAGAGATAGAAAATATATATATAAAAAAGAACCAACCAGAGTTGAAGAATACAATAACTGAAATGAAAAATACAGAAGAGGAAATCAACAGTAGATTAGAAGATGCAGAAGATGGATCAGCAATCTGAAAAACAGGGCAATGGAAAGCACACAAGCTGAACAGAAAAAAAAAAAATGAACCAAAAAAAATCACATAATAGGGATCCCAGAAGAAGAAAAAAAGAGAGACAGGGGCAGAAAGTTATTTGAAGAAATAATAGCTGAAAAATACCCTAACCTGTGGAAGGAAACAAACATCCAGGTTCAGAAGTCACGGAGAGTTCCAAAGAAGATAAACCCAAGAAGGTCCACACCAAGCCACATAATAACTAAAATACCAAAGGCTAAAACAACGAGAAAACTTTTAAAGCAGCAAGAGAAGCAAAAAGTTATGTATAAGGGAAACCCCATAAGGTTATCAGCTGATTTTTCAGCAGAAACATTGCAAGACAGAAGAGAGTGGCATGCTATATTTAAAGATCTGAATGGAAAAAAACATACAACTAAGGACATTCTACCAGGCAAGACTAAATTTAAAACTGAAGGGAAAAGAATGTTTCCAAGGCAAACAAAAGTTAAAGCAGTTTATCACCACAAAAGTGGCCTTACGAGAAATGTTGAAGGAAATTTAAGTGGAAAAAGAAAAAAAAACATAATTAGATGCAAGAAAATTATGAATAAAAAATGTAAAATATGACAGCATACACATAAAGTGTAAAGGAGGGAGTAAAAAAAAGTATTTTTTTAAAAATGTGTTTAAACTTAAATGGCCATCAACTTAATGTAGATGGCTATATGCTTAGGACCATATATATGATCCCCCATAGTAAAACAAACCCAAAACCTATAATTGATACACAAAAAATAAAGAAAGAAAGCCATATATAACACTACAGAAAGTCATCAATTACAGAAAAAGAGAGCAAGTGAAAAAGAAACAGAGAACTACAAAAACAATTAACAAAATTACAGTAAGTACATAATGATCAACAATTACTTTAAATATAAAAGGTCTAGATGCACCAATCAAAAGACATAGGGTGGAGTACATGTTAAAAAAAACACATCCATCTAAATGCTGTCTACAGTGACACTCACCTCAGAACTATAGACACATAGAGACTGAAAGTGAAAAGATGGAAAAAGATATTGCATGCAAATAGAAGTGAGGCAGGGGGAAAGCAAGGGTAACAACAGTTATATTGGGCAAAATAGACTTGAAAACCAAGACTGTAATAAAAGTCAAAGAGGGACACTATATAATGATAAAGGGAACAATCCAATAAGATATAACAATTGTAAATATTTGTGCACCCAACATGGAAGCACCCAAATACATAAAGGAACTCTTCACAGACATAAACAAAGAAAAAATCAATAGTATATACAATAACAGTAGGGGACTTTAACACCCCACCTACATCAATGGATAGATCACCTAAGGGAACAGTGACTTTGAATCACACATTAGACCAGAAGGACTTAACAGATACATACAGAGCATTCCATCCAAAAACAGCAGAATACATATTCTTTGCACATGGAACATTCTGCAGGATCAATTACATGTTAGACCACAAAGCAACTCTCAATAAATTTAAGAAGACTGCAATCATATCATGTATCCTTTCCCACCACAACATTATGGAATTATAAATCAATCACAAGAAAAAAATGGGAAAAACAAAAACATGTGGAGGATAAACAACATGCCACCAACCAATGAATCAACAAAGGAAAAAAGACAAAAAAGAAATGAAAAAATACATGGAAACAAATAAAAATGAAAACACAAAGGTCCAAAATTTGGGGAGCTCAGTAAAAGCAGTTCTAAGAGGAAAAGTTGTAGTGATACAGGCCTAACTCAAGAAGAAAAATCTCAAATAATCTAACGCTACACTTGAAGGAACTAGAAAAAGAAAGACAAACAAAGCCCAAGGTGAGTAGAAGGAAGGAAATATAAATAACAGAGCAGAAATAAATCATGTAGAGATTTTTTAAAAAGTAGAAAAAAATCAATAAAATGAAGAACTGGTTCCTTACAAAGATAAACAATATTGATAAAACTTAAGTCAGACTCATCAGGAAAAAAAGAAAGGGGAAGTAAATAAAATAAAATAAACAAAGAACAGAAGTAAGAAAGGATACCACAGAAGTATGAAGGATTTTAGGAGAACACTACAAAAAATTACATGCCAAAAAATTGGGCAACCTAAAATAAATGGATAAATTCCTAGGAACATAATATTTTCCAAATGGAATCAGGAAGAAACAAAATCTGAACAGACCAATTATTAGTAACAAAATTGAATTAGTATTCAAAAAAACTACCAAAAAATAAAAGTCCAGGACCAGATGGACTCATGTGAATTCCACTAAATATTTAAAGAAGAGCTAATACCTCTTCTCTTCAAACTATGTCAAATCATAGGAGAAAGGAAGGCTTCCAAATACATTCTGTGAGACCAGCATTACCCTGATACCAAAATCAGACAAAGACACACACACACACACACACACACACACACACACACACCAGACAATATTCCTGATAAACATAGAGGTAAAAATCCTCTACAAAATATTAACAAACTGCACTCAACAATACATTAAACTTATGATTCGCCACAGTCGATTGGGATTTTTCCAGGGATGCAAGGTAGGTTCAATTTCAGCAATTAAAACAACATGATACAACACATTAAAACAACAAAGAATAAAAATCATATAATTTCAATAGATGCTGAAAAAGCGTGTGACAAAATCCAACACCATTCATGTTAAGAACTCTTAACAAGGGGGGTTTAGAGGGAACCCACAGCTATGATCATACAAAATGGTAAAAACCCACACTCATGATTATACACAGTGGTGAACACCTGGGAGCTTTTCCTGTAAGACCAGTTTTGGTCCTGGAGTGTGCCACATAGGGGGATCCCTGGTGGGATGGTTGGAACTGAGGCAGGCACTGGCTAGCAGTTCCTGAGGTACTTCACACAACAGCCCCCTTGGCAGCATGACTGCCAAAGTAGGTAGGAGGCAGGGGATCCCAGAGTGCTCTGTGCTGGTGGTGCCCTTGCAAGCCATCTGAGCCAAAGTGGTTTAGGCCTTGGAGTGTTCTGGGATGCTTTATGCCTGTTTTTCCTTGGCATGATGGCTGGAGCTATAGTGAGTGCTGACCAGGGGTGTCCTGGTGTGTGCTACAATGGGACCACCTTGGTGGGATGGCTAGGCCTGTCGTGGCCTAGGGGCCTGGGTTTCACTGAGGTGGTAGGCTGGCTATGGCACCCAGACTCTAGTATGTCTGTTCACTTTCCTTCTTTTTTTTTTCCTCTCTCTCTTCTTCAGACTCAATCATTTCAATTTTTCTATATATAAATGTACCAATCTTTTGTTTGCTCAAATTGTCTGTTGAACCTATATTTCTAATTTTTAATTTCCATTTTATTTTTTATCTCCAAAATTTCTGTTTCCCTCTTTTTTACAATTTCTATATCTGTTGGTAGTTTATTTTGCTCATGTATTATTTTCCTGACTTTTTTTTTTACTTTTCTCTTCGCAATTTGAGCATATTTAAGGCAATTTTTTAAAGTGTTTGTATGGTAAATCTACTATCTGGACTTTCTCATGGTTATTTTCTATTGATTTATTTGTTCATTTGTATGAGTCATATTTTTTCTTTGAATGCCTTGTATTTTTTTTTTGAAATTGGGAATTTGACTATTATAATGTGGTAACAATGGAAATCAGCTTCCCATGCTTCCTCAGTATTTGCTGCCCTTTTTTCCATTGTTAAAATAGTAATCCACTTCTTTTGATATCTTCCAAAGCATGTTTGCAAAGATTATTCCTTGTCATGTGTGATTACTAAAGTTTCTGTACTTTTAGCTCAACTATGCTATTGTTTTGACAGAGATTTTCTTGAAATCCAGGAAACAAAAAAAAAAAAGAAAAAAGAAAAGAAAATGGAAACAACCACCTCTTACAGTCTTTACAGACTGGATGTCTGCTAAAGCTCTCCTTCACTGCTTAGTTGGATTTCCTCTGAGCCCAAGAATCAGCCTGAGGTAAAAGCTTAAGTTCTTTTCAGGATTTTTCTGGGTATCTTGTTTGGGCATGCTCACGGGTATCTAGATTTCCCCATATATATGGCTGATTTTGAATGTGTTAATTACCTGAAGAATTTCATCCCAGCATTTCCTATAAGAGTCATATGATCCATCGTATGACTCCAACTGTAATCTCTTATCCTGACCATCTTTAGGTTCTTAGTCTGACTTGTATCTTTTATGAGCAGTTTCTGCAGCTTTTCCTACCCGTTTTCTGAATTATGCAATACAGACACAAACACCTTGCATTATTTCTTTCATAGCACCAAAATGATTAAAACAGAAAGTCTACTGTGTGTCTTCTGGTTTCAGGGAGGGAACTGGGAGCCCAGCTGTCACTTGCTCTAGACCAAGATTGGTGCATTGGAGAGGGTGTGAAGCAAGGACAAGTAAAAACACCACAAAGCACTTCTATCACTTTAATGATGGATTTTTCTTGACTGGGTGCTTGCTTAGTTAGTGTCGCTCTTTTACTGTTTTTCAGAAGTCCTATAAAGTTCATTTAGATGGCACTAGTTGTTTTTTCAATGTTCTGTAGTGAGACAAGAACTTAGCACTTCCTAGTGTGCCATTTTGCTGACATTGTTTACCAAACTCTCTTTTTAATGCTTTTCAAATATTGAATCATTTAATCCAGACAATAACTCCGAGGTAGATATAATCATCCCATTTAAAGCTGATTTGTTGTGGCAATGAGAAGTGATCATATATGTAGAATTGCAAGCATTGTGTAGACAGAGTTGTTTGCCTCTTTTTGCCTACTCACCTACCCCACTTAGATTCATCAATAATGGGCCTATGGTACAATGTTAAAAGTACTGGACCAGTAATCAGGACATTTAAATTGTATTCTTAACTCTGTGACTAATGTATTCCATGTTTTAGACGAGTGATTTCCCTGTCTCTTTCTCAGTCTCCCCATGTGTAACATGAAGGGTAAAAACTAGTTGGTTGGTTTCAGAGAGCTCTGTAAGCACTAATATTTTAGGATTTTCAGTAGGAATAATATAAAGTTTGTTTCTTTTCTACCCCAGGCTGGGAATTCATTCCTATTGGCTAGGCAAAGAGTAAGTAGTTCTTTGCAGAGCTGTATTATATTTTCTTTAATTGAAGAAAGAGATAGTAGACCCAGAATTGTTTCTCTGTGTAATTTTCACTGTCTCTGGGAACAAAGAAATAGCTTGGATGAACCCAGCCAGAGCAAATGCTCCTTGAACAAACTCACCACTCCTTCTGAATGGGTTCTACTCAGTAAGTTGGATCCAGAGCCTGACCATTGCTAGCACTCCCCTGATCATCCCAAATGAACTGGAATGTTTAAATACTAGGACTCTGTGACCCTGAAATTCTATAAATTCTGGGAATTCAGGGCAGCCACTTCATGAAATTCAATGGACAATCATGGAATAGCCAAAAAAGGGTTAGTAAGGTTGAGCGTCAGAAAACAATAATACAAGCATACTCTTTTTGTAAAAGAGAGAAAAACAGAGGTGCCCTTGGTACATAGATTGGATTTCTTAGTACTTTTCAAAACATGTCCATCACACCAGAAGATAAATAGAATAGACTAAAAGGAAATATTTTGGCATGTTAAGGAAGATGCAAGCATCTCTAATGGATGAAATCCAGAGCCTTTGGGGAGATGGATGCCTTAAGTATTGTTCTCTCCCCTGTCTCTCCCCTCTACTCCTTCCCTCTGTCCTTCTCACTATAATATGCAGATTTGTTCACACTTTTTCATCCCTTCATTTTGTGTAAAACAGATACAGATAGGCCTAGTGGAAAGAAAACTGTATTTAAAACAACCATCTGCCTTTGCGTTGTGACTTTATTACTAACTATGGACCCTTAACACATTGCTTGGCTTTTCTGGGTTCATTGTCTTCAACTGTACAACAAGTGGGGCTAATAAAAAATAGAGAAAAGCACAAAAAATTCCATTACAGTCTCTTGTTGAAATGCTCTTTAACCATCAATATTAAGAATATGAAAACTATGGATCAAAATGGGAAAATACTTACAATGTTTAATTTATTAAAAGTGGGATTCAAAACGATGTATCTATAATTGAAACTGAAAATATTTAGATGCAAGAAAGCTGGGAGAAAATACATCTCTTTGCTAACAATAGCTATACTCAGGTGACGGAATTGGGGTGATTTCCCTCCTATTTTCTCCTCTTTCTGATATGTATTTATCAAAGCAAATATTATTAATAACTATATCTGAACAATCCCAATATTCCCAAAGAAATGCAGCAACAGGAAAATAGTTTTCTCTATTGGAATTAGCCACTGTACATGTTCCTGCAGTATATATGTATGTATGAATGTATGCATGTATACATTAATGTATACATTAATATATATATATATATATATATATACATTTGAGAGAGACAGAGTGAGCAAGAGGGCAGGGAAGAGAGCACACGCAGGGGGAATGGCAGCAGGAGAGGGAGAAGCAGGCTCCCTGATCATGACCTGAGCTGAAGACAGATGCTTAATCAACAAAGCCACCAAGGCAAAACAAGAAGAATGCTTTGGGGAAAAAAAATGACCATCGTTTTGTTTACCATATAAAACTATTGAGAGGATTGAATTTGTTAATGAGTGTTAACAAACCAGTTAATTTGTACATGGAACGACTGCCTCTGTCTCCATGTTAACCTATTAATAACCTCTCAAATTTCTTCCACGTGGACCCCCTGATCGTGATCCTTCTTCTGATCCTTTCCCTACCAAGGTCTATGCCCTCACTAAGAAGGGTGCAGTTGTCAATAGAAAGAAATTCAGAGACCCATAAAATCCTAGCACTGAGCTCATGTAGTTAAGTCCTTATTCATTTTAATAATATCCCCTACTTGGTTATCATTTTGCAGTGTTTTCACGTCCATGCTCCAAATTGTTCTTTCCAGAAACAGCCATTCCACACAATGAAACTTAGGCACAAAGTTAACAATGTAACTTAAAACCCTAGTAGCAGATTCAGGATTCAAACTCTGTCCACCTGACACTAAATTCTACGCTTTTGCTTAGCATTATCTCCTCCAGTCCTGTCCATGTTGCAGCAAATGTTGAGAAATTGTTCTTTTTGATGGCTGAGTAAACAAGTTAAGCAGAGAAAGTCAATTATCATATGGTTTCACTCATTTATGGAACATAAGAAGAAGGAAGATTGGTAGGAGAAGAAAGGGAAGAAGAAAGGGGGTAAACAGAAGGGGGAATGAACCATGAGAGACTATGGACTGTGGGAAACAAACTGAGGGCTTCAGAGGGGTGGGGGGTGGAGGAATGGGATAGGCTGGTGATGGGTAGTAAGGAGGGCACATATTGCATGGTGCACTGGGTGTTATATGCAAGTAATGAATCATGGAACTTTACATCAAAAAATAGGGATGTACTGTATGGTGACTAACGTAATATAATAAAAATTATTATAAAAAATTAAAAAAATAAATTCTATGCTTTCCCTTATACCACAGCCTAAATTCTGAATTCCCTCTACAATTATTTTGTCAAATGGTAGATTTGCTCATCATTATTAAAGTGACCCTAGAAGAGGAGGCAAGATGACCAAAGAGTAGGGGACCATAATTCATCTGCTCCCTTGAATTTAGATAGATTACTGTCAAATCATTCTGAATACCCAAGAATTCAACCTGAGATGTAAGAATAGAATATCTGGAACTCTAGAAGTAGAAAAGCAACCACTTTCTGCAAGGTACGAGGTTGGGAGAAGTGAATCTGAGGGGATATATTGGAAAATGAACAGCAGGGGAAGGGAGCCTCAGTAAGCCAGGTACCAGAAAGTGATATAGCCTTAGAAGGCAAAATCAGAACCCTTAGAAATTTGCTCCAGTGAGAAACATCCCTGCCTGAAAGGTGCTCAGGTCGTGAAAATGGGCAGAATTCTAGGTGGGAGAGTGTGGTCTCAGGATTCCTGGAGTCACAGAAATAATGGGGGTGCCTGAGCCAGTACAGTTCTCAAGCATTCGAGCTGGGAAACTGGTTACAGGTCAGTGAGCCTGGGAAGGGGGCTCTCAGCTTGGTTCATCATAAACCATGAGCTGTGGCTTGATCGGGTTACTGCTCCCTGTGTGGGGATCATACAAAGGACAAGAACTTGGGACCCCTCTGCTTTCCCTTAGGAGAGGTGGAGGGGGTGCATACAGGATCCTGCAACTGCTCTCTGTACCAGGGCCCTACAAAGTGCAGTAACCCAGGATTCTCCATCAACCTCCTGGGATCCTCTACCTTCCCCTGGGAGGACTGGTGTGGGTACACACTGCAAGAGTCTGCAGAGTTTGGAACATACAAAAGTGAAGACCATTTGTCCCTGATGGTTTACTGAAGAAAGGGGACCCCAATCTTTCAACTCTGGGGCTGGAGATCGGGCAAGGACATTTTTATTTTGATCCTCTAAAAAGGTGCAGAAAACTTTCAGGGAACAAAAGCCAAACAGAGGAACAGCTTACACTGAGCCCAGCCCCTGGCAAGGTGCAGTGCAACTCCATCCAGGCAAAGACACCTGAGAAGCACCACAACAGGCCCCGCCCCCAAACCAACTAGAAGAACATGTGCACAGCAAGTTTATGGAACACATGACTGTAAAATTCCAGCGCTACTGGAAAATAATATATAGAATTTGATGTTTATTCTCATAATTCATTTATCTTCATTTTTCCCTTTTCAACATTTATTTTATCAAGACTTTGTTTTTAAGTCTTTTTTAACTTTCATTTTTATTTACATTTTATAGATATATTCTTCATTGTTGGCTTCCTTTCACTCTATTCAAATATATATATATATATATATATATATATTTGCTTTCCTTATAATTTTGAGATTTAGTGTTTTCTAACACACAGACCAAAGTACACTCAAGACTGAGTAGATGCAGATCACCCTGTTTTGTCCACCCTGTGAGATTATAGTCTATCTTCCAACCCACGCCCCTTTTTTTCTTAATTTTTTCTTTTTCTTTTCTTTTTTGGTTTCTGACCTGTTCAGATTTGTGTAGTGGGTATTTTCCTTGGGTCGTGGTTGACATTTTCAATGCTGTTCATTCGTTCATCCATTCTTCTCTGAGTAAAATGACTAGAAGGAGGAATTCACAACAAAAGAACCAGAGATAATACTCTCTGCCACAGACCTAATCCATATGGATATAAGTAAAATGTCAGAGATGGAATTTGGGATAACAATTATAAAGTTACTAGCTGGGTTTGAAAAAATCATTAAAGACACTAAAGAATCTCTTAGTGCAGAAATGAGATCTAATCAGGCCAAAATTAAAAATGTTCTAACTGAGATGCAGTCTAAATTGGATGCTCTTACAGCTGGGGTAAATGAGGCAGAAGAGAGATTAAGTGACATAGAAGACAAGTTGAAGGAAAGGAAGGAAGCTGAGGGAAAGAAGGTAAAACAACTAATAGACCATAAGAAGAGGCTTTGAGAATTCAGTGATGCCATAAAATCAACCAAGATCAGAATCATTGGGGTGCCTGAAGGTGAAGAGTGAGGGTGGGCAGAAGATACATTTGAGCAAATCATAGCTGAGATCTTCGCCATTCTGGGGAATGAAACAGGTATTCATATCCAAGAGGTAGAGAGGAACCCTCCTGAAATCAATAAAAATAGATCAACACCCGACATATGATAAGGAAACTTGCAAATTTCAGAGATAAATAAAAAATCCCGAAACCGACCCGAGACAAGATGGTCCTAACTTACAGAGGTAGGAACGTTTGAATGACATCTGACCTATCCACAGAGATTTGGCAGATGAGAAAGGCCTGGCATTATATATTCAGGGTACTAAATGAGAAAAACATGTAGCCAAGAAAACTTAATCCAGCAAGGCTGTCATTCAGAATAGAAGGAGAGACAGAGCTTCCAGGACAGACAGAAACTGAAAGAATATGTGACCACCAAGGCATACCTGCAAGAAATATTAAAAAGGACCCTGCAAGCGAAGAGAGACCCCAAGAGTAACATAGACCAGAAAGAAACAGAGACAATCTACAGAAACAGGGACATTACAGGCAATATAATGGCACTAAATTCATATCTTTCTTTTTTTTAAGATTTTATTTATTTATTTGACAGAGAGAGACAGTGAGAGAGGGAATACAAGCAAGGGGAGTGTGAGAGAGAGATGCAGGCTTCCCGCCGAACAGGAAACCCAATGCAGGGCTTGATCCCAGGACCCTGGGATCATGACCTGAGCCGAAGGCGGATGCTTAATGACTGAGCCACCCAGGCGCCCCTAAATTCATATCTTTCAATAGTTATTCTGAATGTAAATGGGCTAAATGCTCTAATCAAAAGACACAGGGTATCAGATTGGATAAAAAATCAAGACCCATCCATATGCTGTCTACAAGAGGCTCATTTTAGACCTAAAGACACCTCCAGACTGAGGGTGAGGGGTGGAGAACAATTTGCCATGCTAACGGACCTCAAAAGACAGCTGGGATAGCAATCCTCATATCAGACAAATTAGATTTTAAAGCAAAGACTACACTAAGAGATGAAGATGGACACCATGTCATGCTTAAAGGGTCTACCCAACAAAAAAAATCTAACAATTATAAAAATTTATGCTCCTAACTTGGGAGCAGCCAAGTATATCAACCAATTAATAACCAAAGTAAAGAAACACACTGATAATAATACATTAGTAGTAGGGAACTTCAAACACTCACAGCAATGGACAGATCATCTAAGCGGAAGATCAGCAAGGAAATAAGGGCTTTGAATGACACATTGGACCATATGGACATAACAGATATATACAGAGCTTTCCATCCTAAAACAACAGAATACTCATTCTTCTTGAGTGCACATGAAACTTTACCCAGAGCAGATCACATACTGGATCACAAATCAGGTCTCAACTGGTACCAAAATATTGGGTAACATTTTCAGACCACGGTGCTTTGAAACTTGAACTCAATCACAAGAGGAAAACTGGAAGGAATTCAAACACCTGGAAGTTAAAGAGCATCCTATTAAAGAACAAATGGGTCAATCAGGAAATCCAAGAATGAAAAAAATGATGGAAACTAATGAAAATGAACACAGACCTGATCAAACCTTTGGGATACAGCAAAGGCAGTCCTAAGAGGGACGTACACTGCAATACAAGCCTCTACTAAAAAATTTAGAAAAATCTCAAATACACAAGCTAACCTTACAACTAAAGGAGCTGGAGAAAGAAAAGTAAATAAAGCCCAAACCAAGCAGGAGAAGGCAAATAATTAAGGTTAATTCAATGAAATAGAAACCAGAACAGTAGAACAGATCAGCAAAACTAGAAGCTGGTTCTTTGAAATAATCAATAAGATAGATAAACCCATAGCCAGACTTATCACAAAGAGATGAGAAAGGACCCAAATTAATAAGATCATGAATGAAAGAGGTGAGATCATGACCAACACCAAGGAAATACAAACAATGTTAAAAACATATTATGAGCAGGTATATACCAAAAACTTAGGAAATCTGCAAGAAATGGACACATTCCTGGAAATGTATAACCTCAGAAAAGAGAAACAGAAAGAAATAGAAAATCTGAACAGACCATAACCTCAAGGAAATTGAAGCAGAAAGAAACAACCTCCCAAAAAACAAGAGTCCAGGGCCTGAAGGTTTCCCAAATGAATTCTACCAAACTTCTAAAGAAGAAATAAGGCCTATTCTATTCATGCTGTTCCAAAAAACAGAAATGGAAGGAAAACTTCCAAACTCACTCTCTGAGGCGAGCATTACCTTGATCCCAAAACTGGAAAAAAGACCCGATCAAAAAGGACAATGACAGACCAATATCCTTGATGAACATGGATGTCAAAATCATCACCAGTCACCTGGGAGTTAAGATGGCGGAGGAGTAGGGGGACCCCTTTTTCATCCGGTCCCCTGAGTTGAGTTGGGTAGGTACCAGACCAGCCTGAACATCCACAGAATCAGCCTGAGACGCAGGAAGATACATCTGGATCTCTACAAATGAACATCTCCAGTGCTGAGTATTGAGGTACGAAGCGGGGAGCCATGAAACCGTGCATAGATATTGGAAGATAAAGGGAAGGGGGAGGGAGCTGCCGTGTTCAGGCGCCAGGAAGCAGTAGCCACCTGCACGGGGGAGCGGACCGGCACCCGCTAGAGAGCAGACTGAGACCATGAGACTGGGAACGCGGGAACAGACTGAAAACCGGAGCTCAGGTGTGCTCACTGGAACCAGACTGAGACCGGGAGCTCTGGGAGCGCATGGGGGCAGCTGGCGGCTGGTGGCTGGCAGTGTTAGAAGCACAAAGGACAGAGATGGGCCGGCCCTGGAAGTGAGGGCTGGGACGCTGGGTGTGGGGTGCACATCCCTGGACGCTGCAGGGTTGAGCAGCACCAACAAAAACAGAGATAATATGGCCAGAACATCAGTGGAGAATGGTCCGTGATCCCTCTGTTCTGAGACACAGGCTGAGATTCGGCCACTGCTGCTCTGACTCTCAGAAGAGGCACAGCAAACCGCCAGGGAAAGCCACCAGAGAACAAAAGCCCGGAAATATGGGCTCACAGTGTGCCCAACCCCATCCCCCCTTGCAGGGGACACAGAGACTCTACCCAAACAGGGTTGCCTGAGTATCAGCATGGCATGCCCCTCCCCCAGAAGGCAGGCTGAAAAATCAAGAAGCCCATATCCCTAAGATCCCTATAAAACAAGGGCGCAGGGCCTGGGTCCTGATCAATAATTTGGGCTCTGGACAAGCCCGCAACCTCTCCTCATCGGAATGATGAGAAGTAGAAATCCCCCCCAGCAAAGAAAAGACAATGAGTCTGTGGCCTCTGCCACAGAACTAATGGATATGGACATAACCAAAGTATCAGAAATGGAATTCAGAGTAACAATCGTCAAGATGATGTGTAGACTTGAAAAAAGTTTTAATGAGAATGTTAGTGATATATAGAATCTCTAAGGGCAGAAATGAGAGCGAATCTGGCACAACTTAAAAATTCTATGAGCCAAATGCTGTCAAAACTACAGGCTCTGACGGCCAGGGTGAATGAGGAAGAAGAACGTGTCAGTGAATTGGAGGGTGGGTTAGTAGAAGAGAAAACTAAAATAGAATCTGGACTCCAAAAAATCCATTCTCATGAATGTAGGTTACGGGAGATTACTGAATCAATGAAACGTTCCAATGTCAGAATCATCGGCATCCCCGAGGGGCGTGGAGAAAAATGGAGGTCTAGAAGAGATATTTGAACAAATTGTAGCTGAAAACTTCCCTAATCTAGCAAGGGAAACAAACATTCATGTCCAAGAGACAGAGAGGACCCCTCCCAAGATCAACCATGACAAACCTATGCCACGTCACGTCATAGTGCATTTCACAAATATTAGATAACGGATACAGTATTGAAAGCGGCCAGGGCAAAGAAATTTCTCACGTACCAAGGGAAAGATATCAGAATTACGTCAAACCTGTCTACACAGACCTGGACTGAGAGAAAGGGTTGGGGGCATTTTTAAAGCTCTTTCAGGAAAAACATGCAGCCAAGGATCCTTTATCCAGCAAGGCTGTCATTCAGAATTGATGGAGAAATAAAGACCTTCCAGAATGGCCAGTCATTGACCAATATCATAACCACAAAACCAGCCCTACAGGAGATATTAAAAGGGGTTCTATAAAGGTAAAAAGGCCCCAAGAGTGATACAGAACAGAAAGTCACAACCTATAGAAACAAGACTTTACTGGCAACATGGCATCATTAAAATCATATCTCTCAATAATCAGTCTCAATGTAAATGGCCTAAATGCTCCCATATAATACCACAGGGTCACAGATTGGATAAAAAGACATGACCCATCCATTTGCTGTCTACAAGAGACACATTTTGAACCTAAAGATACATCCAGACTGAAAGTAAAGGGATGAAATACCATCTTTCATGCCAATGGACCTCAAAAGAAAGCTGGGGTAGGAATTCTCAAATCAGACAGATTGGATTTTAAACTAAAGACTGTAGTTAGTGACACAGAAGGGCACTATATTATTCTTAATGGATTTATCCAACAAGTGGATATGACAATTATAACTATATATGCCCCCAACAGGGGAGCAGCAAGATACATAAGCCAACTCTTAACCACAATAAAGAGACATATAGATAAAAATACACTAATAGTAGGAGACGTCAACACTCCACTATCAGAAATAGAGAGAAGACCCATGCAAAAAATCTACAAAGAAAAAAGGGCTTTGAATGCCATACTCGGAGAGTTGGAGTTAAGATGGCGGAGGAGTAGGAGACACCGTTTTCAGCCGGTCCTCTGAGTCGAGCTGGATAGGTACCAGACCAGCCTAAACAACCACGGAACCAGCCTGAGACGCAGGAAGACGCATCTGGATCTCTACAAATGAACATCTCCAGCGCTGAGTATTGAGGTACGAAGCGGGGAGCCATGAAACCGTGCACAGATATCGGAACATAAACGGAAGGGGGAGGGAGCCGCCGCGTTCTGGCGCCAAGAAGCGGCAGCCACTTGCACGGGGGAGCGGGCGGGCTCGAGGTCGGCACCCACAAAACAGCAGACTGAGACCGTGAGCCGGGTGCGCGCGCCACCAGGCATCTCGCGGAACACCGGAATCCCGGTGCGCTCACTGGATCCAGACTGAGACCGGGAGATCCGGGAGCGCGCGGGGCGGCTGGCGGCTGGCGGCATTAGAAACACAAAGGACAGAGACACGCCGGCCCTGGAAGTGAGGGCTGGGACGCCGGGTGTGGGGCGCACATCCCGGGACGCTGCAGGGTTGAGCAGCACCAACAGAAACAGAGTTAAAGTGGCCAGAACATTAGTAGAGAACGGGCCGCAATCCCTCTGTTCTGTGACAGAGGCTGAAATTCGGCCGCTGCTGCTCTGACTCTCAGAAGAAGCACAGCAAACCGCCAGGGAAAGCCGCCAGAGAACAAAAGCCTGGAAATACCGGCTCAGGGAGTGCCCAACCCCATCCCCCCTCGCAGGGGACGCCGAGACTCTACCCAAACAGGGTTGCCTGAGTATCGGCGCGGCAGGCCCCTCCCCCAGAAGGCAGGCTGAAAAATCAAGAAGCCCACAACCCGGGCGCCTGGGTGGTGCAGTCATTGAGCGCCTGCCTTCGGCTTAGGGCGTGATACCGGCGTTCCGGAAAGGAGTCCCTCATCGGACTCCTCCGCTGGGAGCCTGCTTCTTCCTCTCCCACTCCCCTGCTTCTGTTCCCTCTCTCGCTGGTTGGCTGCCACATAAATAAATAAATAAAATCTTTAAAGAAGAAGCCCACATCCCTAAGATCCCTATAAAACAAGGGGCACGGCCTGGGACCCAGTCAATAATTTGGGCTCTGGAAACCCCGCAACCTTTCTTCATCAGAATGACAAGAAGGAGAAGCCCCCCCCCCCAGCAAAGAAAAGACAGTGAGTCTGTGGCCTCTGCCACAGAAATAATGGATATGGATGTAACCAAATTATCAGAAATGGAATTCAGAGTAACGATGGTCAAAATGATGAGTAGAATTGAAAAAACTATTAACGAAAAGGTTACTGAGAATATAGAATCCTTAAGGACAGAAATGAGAGCGAATCTGACAGAAATTAAAAATTCTATGAGCCAAATGCAGGCAAAACTAGAGGCTCTGACGGCCAGGGTCGCAGAAGCAGAGGAACGGGTTAGTGAATTGGAGGATGGGTTAATAGAGGAAAAAATGAAAATAGAAGATGGTCTTAAAAAAATCCACGCCCACGAATGTAGGTTACGGGAGATTACTGACTCAATGAAACGATCCAATGTTAGAATCATCGGCATCCCCGAGGGGGTGGAGAAAAACAGAGGTCTAGAAGAGATATTTGAACAAATTGTAGCTGAAAACTTCCCTAATCTAGCAAGGGAAACAAACATTCGTGTCCAAGAGGCAGAGAGGACCCCTCCCAAGCTCAACCATGACAAACCTACGCCACGTCACGTCATAGTGAAATTCGCAAATATTAGATGCAAGGATACAGTATTGAAAGCGGCCAGGGCAAAGAAATTTCTCACGTACCAAGGCAAAAGCATCAGAATTACGTCAGACCTGTCTACACAGACCTGGAATGAGAGAAAGGGTTGGGGGAGCATTTTTAAAGCTCTTTCAGAGAAAAACATGCAGCCAAGGATCTTTTATCCAGCAAGGCTGTCATTCAGAATTGATGGAGAAATAAAGACATTTCAGAATCGCCAGTCACTAACCAATTTTGTAACCACGAAACCAGCCCTACAGGAGATATTACGGGGGGTTCTATAAAAGTAAAAAGGCCCCAAGAGTGATACAGAACAGAAAGTCACAGCCAATACAAACAAAGACTTTACTGGCAACATGGCAACATTAAAATCATATCTCTCAGTAATCAGTCTTAATGTAAATGGTTTGAACCATCCCATAAAACGCCACAGGGTTGCAGATTGGATAAAAAGAAATGACCCATCCATTTGCTGTCTACAAGAGACTCATTTCAAACCCAAAGATGCATTCAGACTGAGAGTAAGGGGATGGAGTACCATCTTTCACGCAAATGGACCTCAAAAGAAAGCTGGGGTAGCAATTCTCATATCAGATAAATTGGATTTTAAACTACAGACTATAGTTAGAGATGCAGAAGGGCACTATATTATTCTTAAGGGAAGTATTCAACAAGTGGATATGACAATTATAAATATATATGCCCCCAACAGGGGAGCAGCAAGATACACAAGCCAACTCTTAACCAGAATAAAGAGACACATAGATAAAAATACATTAATAGTAGGGGACCTCAACACTCCTCTATCAGAAATAGACAGAACACCCTGGCAAAAACTAAGCAAAGAATCAAAGGCTTTGAATGCCATACTCGACGAGTTGGACCTCATAGATATATATAGAACACTACACCCCAGAACCAAAGAATACTCATTCTATTCTAATGCCCATGGAACATTCTCAAGAATAGACCATGTTCTGGGACACAAAACAGGTCTCAACCGATACCAAAAGATTGAAATTATCCCCTGCATATTCTCAGACCACAACGCTCTGAAATTGGAACTCAACCACAAGGAAAAATTTGGAAGAAACTCAAACACTTGGAGACTAAGAACCATCCTGCTCAGGAATGACTCGATAAACCAGGAAATCAAAAATCAAATTAAACAATTTATGGAGACCAATGAGAATGAAAATACAACAGTCCAAAACCTATGGGATACTGCAAAGGCAGTCCTAAGGGGGAAATACATAGCCATCCAAGCCTCACTCAAAAGAATAGAAAAATCTAAAATGCAGTTTTTATATTCTCACCTCAAGAAGCTGGAACAGCAACAGAGGGACAGGCCTAATCCACGCACGAGGAAGCAGTTGACCAAAATTAGAGCTGAAATCAATCAAGCAGAAACCAGAAGTACAGTAGAGCAGACCAACAGGACTAGAAGCTGGTTCTTTGAGAGAATCAATAAAATTGACAGACCACTGGCAAGACTTATCCAAAAGAAAAGAGAAAGGACCCAGATTATTAAAATTATGAATGAAAAAGGAGAGGTCACGACGAGCACCACTGAAATTGGAAGGATTATTAGAAATTTTTATCAACAGCTATATGCCAATAAACTAAGCAATCTGGAAGAGATGTAATCCTTCCTGGAAACCTATAAACTACCAAGATTGAAACAGGAAGAAATTGATTCCTTAAACAGGCCAATTAATTATGAAGAAATTGAGTCAGTGATAAACAACCTTCCAAATAACAAAACTCCAGGCCCGGACGGTTTTCCTGGGGAATTCTACCAAACATTCAAAGAAGAAATAATACCTATTCTCCTAAAGCTATTTCAAAAAATAGAAACAGAAGGAAAGCTACCAAACTCATTCTATGAGGCCAATATTACCTTGATCCCCAAACCAGGCAAAGACCCCATCAAAAAGGAGAATTACAGACCGATTTCCCTAATGAATATGGACGCCAAAATCCTCAACAAGATACTTGCTAATAGAATCCAACAGTACATTAAAAGGATTATCCATCACGATCAGGTGGGATTCATACCTGGGATGCAAGCGTGGTTCAATATTCGCAAATCAATCAGCGTGATTCATCATATCAACAAGAAAAGACTCAGGAACCATATGATCCTCTCAATCGATGCCGAAAAAGCATTTGACAAAATACAGCATCCTTTCCTGATTAAAACCCTTCAGAGTGTAGGAATAGAAGGTACATTTCTCAATCTCATAAAAGCCATCTATGAAAAGCCTACTGCAAATATTATTCTCAATGGGGAAAAGCTGGAAGCCTTTCCCTTAAGATCAGGAACACGACAAGGATGCCCACTCTCGCCACTATTATTCAACATAGTACTAGAAGTCCTTGCAACAGCAATCAGACGACAAAAAGGGATAAAAGGTATTCAAATTGGCAAAGAAGAAGTCAAAATGTCTCTCTTCGCAGATGACATGATACTCTATATGGAAAACCCAAAAGAAGCCACTCCCAAACTATTAGAAGTTATAGAGCAATTCAGTAACGTGGCAGGATACAAAATAAATGCTCAGAAATCAGTTGCATTTCTATACACGAATAACGAGACCGAAGAAAGAGAAATTAGGGAATCCATCCCATTTACAATAGCACCAAAAACCATACGTTACCTTGGAATTAACTTAACCAGAGACGTAAAGGACCTATATTCTAGAAACTATAAATCACTCTTGAAAGACATTGAGGAAGACATAAAAAGATGGAAAGATATTCCATGCTCATGGATCGGAAGAATTAACATAGTTAAAATGTCCATGCTACCCAGAGCAATCTACACTTTCAATGCTATCCCGATCAAAATACCAAGGACATTTTTCAAAGAACTGGAACATACAGTCCTTAAATTTGTATGGAAACAGAAAAGGCCCCGAATTTCCAAGGAACTGTTGAAAAGGAAAAACAAAGCTGGGGGCATCACAATGCCGGATTTCGAGCTGTACTACAAAGCTGTGATCACAAAGACAGCATGGTACTGGCACAAAAACAGACACATAGACCAATGGAACAGAATAGAGAGCCCAGAAATGGACCCTCGGCTCTTTGGGCAACTAATATTTGATAAAGCAAGAAAAAACATCCGGTGGGAAAAAGACAGTCTCTTCAATAAATGGTGCTGGGAAAATTGGACAGCTACATGCAAGAGAATGAAACTTGACCACTATCTCACACCATACACAAAAATAAACTCCAAATGGATGAAAGACCTCGATGTGAGACAGGAATCCATCAAAATTCTAGAGGAGAACATAGGCAACAACCTCTACGACATCGGCCAAAGCAAACTTTTTCATGACACATCCCCAAAGGCAAGAGAAACAAAAGATAAAATGAATTTATGGGACTTCATCAAGATTAAAAGTTTCTGCACAGCCAAGGAAACAGTCAGAAAAACTAAGAGGCAGCCCACGGAATGGGAGAATATATTTGCAAATGACACTACAGATAAAGGACTGGTATCCAAGATCTACAAAGAACTTCTCAGACTCAATACACGAGAAACAAATAAACAAATCAAAAAATGGGCAGAAGATATGAACAGACACTTTCCCAATGAAGACATACAAATGGCTAACAGACACATGAAAAAATGTTCAAAATCATTAGCCATCAAGGAAATTCAAATCAAAACCACACTGAGATACCACCTTACGCCAGTTAGAATGGCAAAAATAGACAAGGCAAGAAACAACAATTGTTGGAGAGGATGTGGAGAAAGGGGATCCCTCCTACATTGTTGGTGGGAATGCAAGTTGGTACAGCCACTCTGGAAAACAGTGTGGAGGTCCCTTAAAAAGTTAAAAATTGAGCTACCCTATGATCCAGCCATTGCACTACTGGGTATTTACCCCAAAGATACAGACGTAGTGAAGAGAAGGGCCATATGCGCCCCAATGTTCATAGCAGCAATGTCCACAATAGCTAAATCGTGGAAGGAGCCGAGATGCCCTTCAACAGATGACTGGATTAAGAAGTTGTGGTCCATATATACGATGGAATATTACTCAGCTATCAGAAAGAACGAGTTCTCAACATTTGCTACAACATGGCCGGCACTGGAGGAGATAATGCTAAGTGAAATAAATCAAGCAGAGAAAAACAATTATCATATGGTTTCTCTCATCTATGGAACATAAGAACTAGGATGATCAGTAGGGGAAGAAAGGGATAAAGAAAGGGGGGGTAATCAGAAGGGGGAATGAAACATGAGAGACTATGGACTATGAGAAACAAACTGAGGACTTCAGAGGGGAGGGGGGTGGGGGAATGGGATAGACCGGTGATGGGTAGTAAAGAGGGCACGTATTGCATGGTGCACTGGGTGTTATACAGAACTAATGAATCATTGAGCCTTACATCGGAAACCGGGGATGTACTGTATGGTGACTAACATAATATAATAAAAAATCATTAAAAAAAAAATTAAATAAATAAATAAATAATAAAATAAGAAAAGAAAGAAAGAAACATAAAAAAAAAAAAATGAATGCCATACTCGATGAGCTGGACCGCATAGATAAATATAGAACACTACACCCCAGAACCAAAGAATACACATTCTATTCTAATGCCCATGGAACATTCTAAAGAATGGCCCATGTTCTGGGACACAAAGCAGGTCTCAACCGACATCAAAAGACTGAAATTATTCCCTGCATATTCTCAGACCACAATGCTTTGAAATTGGAACTCAACCACAAGGAAAAATTTGGAAGAAACCCAAACACTTGGAGACTAAGAACCACCCTCTCAGGAAAGGTGGAAAAATAAATCAGGAAATCAAAAATCAATTTAAACAATTTATGGAGACCAATGAGAATGAAAACACAATGGTCCAAAACCTATGGGATACTGCAAAGGCAGTCCTAAGGGGAAAATACATAGCCATCCAAGCCTCACTCAAAATAATAGAAAAATCTAAAATGCAGTTTTTATATTCTCACCTCAAGAAGCTGGAACAGCAACAGAGGGACAGACCTAATCCACGCACAAGGAAGCAGTTGACCAAGATTAGAGCAGAAATCAATGAATTAGAAACCAGGAGTACAGTAGAGCAGATCAACAGAACTAGAAGGTGGTTCGTTGAGAGAATCAATAAAATTGACAGAACACTGGCAAGGCTTATCCATAAGAATAGAGAAAGGAACCAAATTAATAAAATTATGAATAAAAAAGGAGAGGTCACAACCAACACCAATGAAATTGGAAGGATTATTAGAAACTTTTATCAACAGCTTTATGCCAATAAATTTAGCAATCTGGAAGAGATGGAGACCTTCCTGGAAACCAAAAAACTACCAAGACTGAAACAGGAAGAAATTGATTTTTTAAACAGGCCAATTAATTATGGAGAGATTGAGTCAGTTATAAACAACCTTCCAAATAACATAACTCCAGGCCCGGATGGTTTTCCTGGGGAATTCTACCAAACATTCAAAGAAGAAATAATACCTATTCTCCTAAAGCTATTTCAAAAAATAGAAACAGAAGGAAAGCTACCAAACTCATTCTATGAGGCCAATATTACCTTGATCCCCAAACCAGGCAAAGACCCCATCAAAAAGGAGAATTACAGACCGATTTCCCTAATGAATATGGATGCCAAAATCCTCAACAAGATCCTGGCTAATAGAATCCAACAGTACATTAAAAGGATTATCCATCATGACCAAATGGGATTCATCCCTGGAATGCAAGGGTGGTTCAACATTCGCAAATCTATCAGCGTCTTAGATTTTATCCAGAAAGAAAAATTCAAAAAACATATGATTCTCTCAATAAATGCAGAAAAAGCATTTGACAAAATACAGCATCCTTTCCTGATTAAAACCCTTCAGAGTGTAGGGATAGAGGGTACATTCCTCAATCTCATAAAAACCATTGATGAAAAGCCTACAGCAAATATCATTCTCAATGGGGAAAAGCTGGAAGCCTTTCCCTTAAGATCAGGAACACGACAAGGATGCCCACTCTTGCCACTATTATTCAACATAGTACTAGAAGTCCTTGCAACAGCAATCAGACAATAAAAAGGGATAAAAGGTATCCAAATTGGCAAAGAAGAAGTCAAAATGTCTCTCTTCGCAGATGACATGATACTCTATATGGAAAACCCAAAAGAATCCATGCCCAAGTGACTAGAATGTATAGAGCAATTCAGTAATGTAGCGGGATACAAAATCAATGCTCAGAAATCAGTTGCATTTCTATACACGAATAATGAGACTGAAGAAAGAGAAATTAGGGAATCCATCCCATTTATAATAGCACCAAAAACCATACATTACCTTGGAATTAACTTAACCAGAGATGTAAAGGATATATATTCCAGAAACTATAAATTACTCTTGAAAGACATTGAAGAAGACACAAAAAGATGGAAAAATATTCCATTCTCATGAATCAGAAGAATTAACATAGTTAAAACGTCCATGCTACCCAGAGCAATCTACACTTTCAATGCTATCCCGAGAAAATACTGATGACATTTTTCCAAGAACTGGAACAAATAGTCCTTAAATTTGTATGGAACCAGAAAAGACCCCGAATCTCCAAGGAACTGTTGAAAAGGAAAACAAAGCTGGGGGCATCACAATGGCAGATTTTGAGCTGTACTACAAAGCGGTGATCACAAAGACAGCATGGTACTGGCACAAAAACAGACACATAGACCAATGGAACAGAATAGAGAACCCAGAAATGGACGCTCGGCTCTTTGGGCAACTAATATTTGATAAAGCAGGAAAAAACATCCGGTGGAAAAAAGACAGTTTCTTCAATAACTGGTTCTGGGAAAATTGGACAGCTACATGCAAAAGAATGAAACTTGACCATTCTTTCACACCACACATAAAGATAAACTCCAAATGGATGAAAGACCTCGATGTAAGACAGGAATCCATCAAAATCCTAGAGGAGAACATAGGCAGTAACCTCTATGACATCGGCCAAAGCAACCTTTTTCATGACACATCTCCAAAGGCAAGAGGAACAAAAGATAAAATGAACTTGTGGGACCTCATCAAGATAAAAAGCTTCTGCACAGCCAAGGAAACAGTCAAAAAAACTAAGAGGCAGCCCACGGAATGGGAGAAGATATTTGCAAATGACACTACAGATAAAGGACTGGTATGCAAGATCTACAAAGAACTTCTCAAACTCAATACATGAAAAACAAATAAAAAAATGGGCAGAAGATATGAACAGACACTTTTCCAATGAAGACATACAAATGGCTAACAGACACATGAAAAAATGTTCAAAATCATTAGCCATCAGGGAAATTCAAATCAAAAGCACACTGAGATACCACCTTATGCCAGTTAGAATGGCAAAAATAGACAAGGCAAGAAACAACAATTGTTGGAGAGGATGTGGAGAAAGGGGATCCCTCCTACATTGTTGGTGGGAATGCAAGTTGGTACAGCCACTCTGGAAAACAGTGTGGAGGTCCCTTAAAAAGTTAAAAATTGAGCTACCCTATGATCCAGCCATTGCACTACTGGGTGTTTACCCCAAAGATACAGACGTAGTAAAGAGAAGGGCCATATGCACCCCCAATGTCCACAATAGCTAAATCGTGGAAAGGGCCGAGATGCCCTTCAACAGATGACTGGATTAAGAAGCTGTGGTCCATATATACAATGGAATATTACTCAGCTATGAGAAAGAACGAGTTCTCAGCATTTGGTGCAACATGGACAGCACTGGAGGAGATAATGCTAAGTGAAATAAGTCAAACAGAGAAAGACAACTATCATATGATTTCTCTCATCTATGGAACATAAGAACTAGGATGATCAGTAGGGGAAGAAAGGGATAAAGAAAGGGGGGGTAATCAGAAGGGGGAATGAAACATGAGAGACTATGGACTATGAGAAACAAACTGAGGGCCTCAGAGGGGAGGGGGGTGGGGGAATGTGATAGACCGGTGATGGGTAGTAAGGAGGGCATGTATTGCATGGTGAACTGGGTGTTATACGCAACAAATGAATCATCGAGCCTTACATCGGAAACCGGGGATGTACTGTATGGTGACTAACATAATAAAAAATCATTAAAAAAAAAAGTTAAAAATTGAGCTACCCTATGACCCAGCCATTGCACTACTGGGTATTTATCCCAAAGATACAGACGTAGTGAAGAGAAGGGCCATATGCACCCAATGTTCATAGCACCATTGTCCACAATAGCTAAATCGTGGAAGGAACTGAGATGCCCTTCAACAGATGACTGGATTAAGAAGTTGTGGTCCATATATACAATGGAATATTACTCAGCTATCAGAAGGAACGAGTTCTCAAAATTTGCTGCAACATGGACGGCACTGGAGGAGATAATGCTAAGTGAAATAAGTCAAGCAGAGTAAGACAATTATCATATGGTTTATCTCGTCTATTGAATATAGGAACTAGAAAGACCAGTAGGAGAAGAAAGGGATAAAGAAAGGGGGGTAATCAGAAAGGGGAATGAAGCATGAGAGACTATGGACTCTGAGAAACAACCTGAGGGCTCCAGAGGGGAGGGGGGTGGGGGAATGGTCTAGGCTGGTGATGGATAGTAAGGAGGTCACGTATTGCATGGTCCACTGGGTGTTACATGCAACTAATGTATCATCGAACTTTATAGCAAAAACCAGGGATGTACTGTATGGTGACTAAGATAATATAATAAAAAAACATTTAAAAAATCATCATCAGGTACTAGACAATAGGAGCCAATAGTACATTAAAAGGATTATTCACCACGACCAAGGGGGATTTATTCCTGCAATGCAAGGCTGTTTCAACTTTGGCAAATTAATCAATGTGATACATACATTAATGAAAGAAAAACAAGAATCATAGGATCCTCTCAACTGATGGAGAAAAAGCATTTGACAAAATACAACATCCTTTCTTTTTTTTCTTTTTTTAATGTTATGTTAGTCACCATACAATACATCATCGGTTTGTGATGTAGTGTTCCATGATTCATTCTTTACATATACCACCCAGTGCTCCATACAATACATATGCTCCTTAATACCAATCACTGGGATAGCACTTCCCCCTCCCCCTCCCCCTTCCCACTAAAACCCTCAGTTTGTTTCCCAGAGTCCATAGTCTCTCATGGTTTGTCTTTACTTTGGTTCCCCTCCTTCATTTTTCCCTTCCTTCTCCTAATGTCCTCCCTGGTATTCCTTATGTTCCACAAATAAATGAAAACACGTGATAGTAGTCTTTCTCTGCTTGACTTATTTCACTTAGCATAATCTCCTCCAGTTCCACCCATGTTGATGCAAATGTTGT
Organism: Ursus arctos; assembly: GCF_023065955.2. Taxonomy (NCBI): domain Eukaryota; kingdom Metazoa; phylum Chordata; class Mammalia; order Carnivora; family Ursidae; genus Ursus; species Ursus arctos. Next base: position 53,468,656 of record NC_079873.1, read on the forward strand.
GTAATCATCCTTTCTGTTGGCTGAGTAATATTTCATCGTATATGTGGACAACATCTTTATCCATTTGTCTGTTGAAGGGCCTCTTGGCCCCTTCCACAGTTTGGCCTCTGTGGACATTGTTGCTATGAACATTGGGGTGCATATGGCCCTTCCTTTCACTATTCCGTATCTTTGGTGAAAATAACAAGTAGTGCCATTTCTAGATCATATTTCTAGATCATTTCTAGCTATATTTATAACTTTTTAAAGAACTTTCACACTGTTTTCCAAAGTGGTTGTAGCAACATGCATTCCCACCAACAATGTAAGAGGGTTCCCCTTTCTCCACATCCTCTACATTTATTGTTTCTTGCCTTGTCAATTTTTGCTATTCTAACTGGTATAAGGTGGTATCTCAACATGGTTTTGATTTGAATTTCCCTGATGGCAAATGATGTTGAACATTTTTTCATGTGTTGTTAGCCATTCCTGTGTCTTCATTGGAAAAGTGTCTCTTCATACCTTCTGCCCATTTTTTGACTTGATTATTTGTTTTTTGGGTGTTGAGTTTGAGGAATTCTTTATAGATCTTGAATTAGCCCTTTATCTGTAGTGTCATTTGTAAATATCTTCTCCCATTCTGTGGGTTGTCTCTTTGTTTTGTTGACTGTTTCCTTTGCTGTGCAGAAACTTTTTTCTTGATGAAATCTCCAAAGTTCATTTTTGCTTTTGTTTCCCTTGCCTTTGGAGATGTGTCTAGCGTGAAGTTTCTGTGGCTGATGTTGAAGAGGTTACTGCCTATATTCTCCTGTATGAGTTTGATGGATTCCTGTCTCACATTGAGGTCTTTAATTCATTTAGAGTTTATCAGTGTGTGTGGTGTGAGAGAATAGTAATTTCATTCTTCCATATACAGTGGTCCAATTTTCCCAGCACCACTTATTGAAGACACTGTCTTTTTTCCATTGGATGTTTTTTCCTACTTTGTAGAATATTAGTTGACCATAGAGTTGAGAGTCCATTTTTGGAGTCTATATTCTGTTCCACTTTTCTCTGTGTCTGTTTTTGCACCAGTACCATGCTGTCTTGGTGATCACAGATTTGTAGTATAGCTTGATATCAGGCAGCGTGATGTCACCAGCTTTGGTTTTCTTTTCAACAATTCCTTGGTGATTTGGGGTCTTTTCTGGTTCCATACAAATTTCAGGAGTGTTTATTCCAGCACTTTGAAAAATGGCATTGGTATTTTCATAGGGATGTCATTGAAAGTATAGATTGCTCTAGGTAGCATACATAGTTTAACAAGGTTAATCCTTTCGATCCATGAGCATGGAATGTTTTTCCATCTTTTTGTGTCTTCTTCAACGTCTTTCACTAGTGTTCTGCAGTTTCTAGAGTATAGGTCCTTTACCTCTTTGGTTAGGTTTATTCCGAGATACATTATGTTTTTTGGTCCTATTGTAAATGGAATCGATTCCCTAATTTCTCTTTCTACACTTACATTGTTAGTGTATAGGAAAGCAACTGATTTTTCTGCATTGATTTTGTATCTTGACACATTACTGAATTGCTGTATGAGTTCTAGTAATTTGGGGGTGGAGTCTTTTGGGTTTTCCACATAAAGTATCATGTCATTTGTGAAGAGTGAGAGTTTTACTTTTTCTCTGCAAATTTGAATAACTTTTATTTCTTTTTCTTGTCTCAATGCTGTTGCTAGGACTTCTGGTACTTGTTGAAAAATAATGGCAAGAGTGGGCATCCTTATGTGTCCCTGATCTTAAGGGAAAGGCTCTCAGCTTTTTCCCATTGAGAATGATATTCAATGTGGGCTTTTCATAGATGGTTTTTATGAAATTGAGGAATATACCCTCTATCCCTACACTCTGAAGAGTTTTAATGAGGAAAGGATCCTGTATTTCTCAAATGCTTTTTCTGCATCAATTGAGAGGACCATATGATTCTTGTCTCTTCTCTTATTAACGTGTTCTATCACATGATTTATTTGCGAATGTTGAACCACCCCTGCATCCCAGGGATGAATCCCACCTGGTTGTGATGGATAATCCTTCTAGTGTACTTTTGGATCCTATTAGCTAGGATCTTGTTGTGAATTTTGGCATCCATATTTATCAGGGATAATGGTCTGTAATTCTCCTTTTTGATGGGGTCTTTGCCTGGTTTTGGGATCAAGGTAATGCTGGTCTCATAGAATGAGTTTGGTAGTTTTCCTTTGTTTCTATTTTTTGAAACAGTTTCAGGAGAATAGGAATTATTTCTTCTTTGAATGTTTGGTAGAATTCCGCAGGGAATCCATCAGGCCCTGGACTCTTGTTTTTGGGAAGGGTTTTGATCACTGCTTCAATATCTTCATTGGTAATTGGCCTATTTTGGTTGTCAATTTCTTCCTGTTTCAGTCTTGGTAGTGTATAGGTTTCCAGGAAGGCATCCATTTCTTCCACATTGCTTAATGTATTGGAATATAGTTGTTGATAATAATTTCTAATAATTGTTTCTATTTCTCTGCTGTTAGTCATGATCTTTTCCCTTTTATCCATAATTTTATTACTTTGGTTCCTTTTTCTTTTTTGGAGGGTATGTCTGGCCAGTGGTTTATCGATCCTATTAATTCTTTCAAAGAACCAACTTCTTGTTTTGTTGATCTGCTCTACTGTATTTCTGCTTTCTCATTCATCTGTCCTGCTCTAATCTTAAATCTCTTCTCATGTGTGGCTTGGGCCTACTTTGTTGTTCCATCTCCAGTTGTTTAAGGTGTGAGTATAGGGTCTGTATTTTAGAGTTTTATATTCCTTTGAGTGAGGCTTGGATGTCTATGTATTTCCCACTTAGGAACGCCTTGCAGGATCCCATAGGTTTAGGACCAATGTGTTTCCAATCTCATTGGTTTCTATAAATTGTTTAAGCTCTTCTTCAATCTCCTGGTTTACCCAAACATTTTTTAAAAATTTTTTGATTATGTTATGTCAGTCACCATACAGTACATCATTAGTTTTTGATGTAATGTTCCGTGATTCATTGTTTGCATATAACACCCAGTGCTCCTTGCAATGTGTGCCCTCCTTAATACCCATCACCAGCCTATGCCAATCCCCAAACCCCCCCAAAACCGTCAGTTTGTTTCTCAGAGTCCATAGTCTCTTGTGGTTCATTCTGCCTTCTGTTTACCCCCCCCCTTCATTCTCCTACCGATCTCACTGCTATTTCTTATGTTCCATACATGAGTGAAACCATATGATAATGTCTTTCTCTGATTCACTTATTTCACTTAGCATAAGCGCTTCTCGGCCTTTTGGCCAAGATCAAGTGTAGTATCTGTTCTTGTCAGTTATACCCAAACATTTTTAAGCAGGATGGTACTTAGCTTCCAAGTGTTTGAGTTTCTTCCAAGTTTTTTCTTGTGATCGGCTTCCAGTTTCAAAGCATTGTGGTCTGAGAATATGCAGGGAATAATCTCAGTCTTTTGGTATCAGTTGAGACCTGATTTTTGACCCAGTGTGTGGTCTATTCTGGAGAAAGTTCCATGTGCATTCAAGAAGAATGAGTATTCTGTTGTTTTAGGGTGGAATGTTCTGTATATATCTATGAGGTCCATCTGGTCCAGTGTGTCATTCAAAGCTCTTGTTTCTTTGTTCATTTTCTGCTTTGATGATCTGTCTATTGCTGAGAGTGGAGTGTTGAGGTCCCCTACTATTAAAGTATTATTATCTATATGTCTTTTTATTTTGTTTAACAGTTGACTCATGTAGTTGGCTGCTCCCCTGTTGGGGGCATACATATTTATAACTGTTAGCTCCTCCTGTTGGATATACCCTGTAAGAATGATATATTGTCCTTATGTATCTCTAACTACAGTGTTCAGCTTAATGTCTAATTTGTCTGATATGAGAATTGGTATCCAAGCTTTATTTTGAGGTCCGTTGTCATGAAAAATGGTTCTCCATCCCTTCACTTTCAGTCTGGAGGTATCTTTAGGTTCAAAATGAGTCTCTTGTAGACTTCATATGGATGATCATATCTTTTTATCCAATATGTAACCCTGTGGCATTTATGGGAGAATTTAGGTCATTCATGTTGAGAGTGATTATTGTGAGGTATGATTTTAATGTTGTCATGTTGCCTGTGAATTCTTTGTTTCTATAGATTGTCTATGTAAATGTCTGTTCTGTATCACTCTTGCAGTCTTTCTCCTTTTGTAGAAAACCCCTTAATATTTCTTGCATGATTGGCTCGGTGGTCACATATTCTTTTAGTTTCTGCTGGTCTTGGAAGCTCATTGTCTCTCCATTCATTCTGAGTAACAGCCTTGGAGGATACAGTATCCTTGGCTACATTTTCTTATTTAGTACCCTGAATATGTCTTGCCAGCCATTTCTGGCTTGCCAGGTCTCTGTGGACAGGTCTCACGTTATTCTGACGTTCCTCTCTCTGTATGTAAGAAATCTCTTCCCCCTCACCACTTTCAAGATTGTTTCCTTGGATCTAAGATTTGCAAATTGCACTATTATATGTCATGGTGTTGGTCTGTTCTCATTGACCTTGGGAGGGGTTCTGTCTGCCTCTTGGACACAAATGCTGGTGTCCTTCCCCAGATGAGGGAAATTCTCAGCTACAATTTGCTCAAATATATCTTCTAGACTTCTCTCTTTCTCCACCCCTCAGAGATCCGGATAATTCCAATATTGGAACATTTCATTGAGTCAGTAATCAGTCTCAGCCTAATTTCTTGAAATTGGATTCATTTTTCCCACACTACTTCATTTTTCTTCTTTTCTATCATCTTATCCTCTAACTCACTAATTTATTCTTCTGCCTCATTTACCCTGGCAGTCAGAGCATCCGGTTTAGACTGCATTGCATACATAGCATTTTTAAGTTTGGCCAGATTAGATCTCATTTCAGCCCTTAGAGATTCTATATTTTTGTTGATATTTTTCTCAAGCTTAGATATCATCTTGATAACTATTACTCTGAAATCCATTTCTGACATCTTGGTTATATCCATATCCATTGGTTCTGTGACAGAGGCTATAGTCTCTGTTTCTTTCCTTTGTTAGGGGTTCCTCTTCTTTGTCATTCTAATGAGGTGTGGTTGCAGAGATATACAGAGTCCAAATTATTGACCAGGACCTGAAAATATGCACCTGTTTTATAGGGACCTTAGGGATGTGGGCTTCTTGATTTTTCAGCCTGCCTTCTGGGGGAGGAGCCTGCTGCACCAATACTCAGGCAACCCTATTTGGGCAGAGTCTCTGTGTCTCCTGCAAGGGGGAATGGGGGTGGGCACACTGTGAGCCCGTATTTCCGGGCTTTTGTTCTCTGGCGGCTTTCCCTGGCGGTTTGCTGTGCCTCTTCTGAGAGTCAGAGCAGCAGTAGCAAATCTCAGCCTCTGTCTCAGAACAGAGGGATCGCAGACCACTCTGCACTGGGGTTCTGGCCACTTTAACTCTGTTTCTGTTGGTGCTGCTCAACCCTGCAGCGTCCCAGGATATGTGCCCCACAGCCGGCGTCCCAGCCTTTTGTGTTTCTAACACCGCCAGCTGCCAGCAGCCGCCTTGCGCTCCGGAGCTCCATTTCTGTGTGGTTCGCACACTCCAGGTTTCCGGTTTTCAGACTGGTCGTGAACGTTTCCCGGCTCACGGTCTCAGTCTGTTCTCTTGTGGGTGCAGGTCCACAAAGTCTGCCTGCCCGCTCCCCAGTGCAGGTGGCTACTGCTTCCCGCGCCTGAACATGGCGGCTCCCTCCCCCTTCCATTTATCTTCTGATATCTGTGCACGGCTTTACAGCTCCCTGCTTCTTACCTCAATACTCATCACTGGAGATGTTCATTTGTAGAGATCCAGATGCATCTTCCTGCATCTCAGGCTGATTCCGTGGATGTTCAGGATGGTCTGGTACCTATCTAGCTCAACTCAGGGGACCAGCTGAAAAAGGGGACCCCTACTCCTCTGCCATCTTAACTCCTCCCCAACATTGATCATTTTTATTCTGATAGTAATAGTGATATGCCAAAAATAATTTCAAACTAATAATAAATTCTTATTTAACACGACTTTTGAGTTAAGCTCTTTTTTTTTCTTATTTGACCATTAGGAAAATACAGGATAAATCACTTTCATTTGGCATATAAGCTCACTAACTACATTTTTCCTTTTCTTACCTTTAATGTTAGCATTTGCAGTTCTAATTTGCAGATATATGACATTGAAAATAGCAGAAGAATTATCAAAGATATTAATGTACCTGTACCTCAGTTATGTCCCACTATTTTAGTAGAAATTTTACTATCTTGGTCATACTCATACAGTATGAGACCAAGTTCATGCTTGTCTGAGTAAACCACAGCTATTCATTGGCAAGTTCTTTACCCTATACAATCCCTCCTCCTTCTTATTCTCAGTGAGTTCTACCTGTCAAAGCAAAAGCAAATTCTGTTTGGAAAAACACACTTTAAGATATGGTCTCAAGGAATTCACATTAAAAGGAATCTTACAAGAAAGATTAATTCTTGATTTTTCAAATAATATTATAGAACAGACATACAAGCTACCATGAACAAGAGTCAGCAGAAGCAATAAACTATAGATGCAGACTCACAAAGATGTTAGATACTAAACTTATTGAAATAGAATAAGAAATAAGTAGATTTAATATGTTTTAAAAGCATAATGATAGAAAACTATCAAAATGAGCAGCTGTTATTTAAAGAAAAATAGAACTTCTAAGAAAAAGGTGTTCACTAAAATAAGAAATCAATTGACAAAAGTGAAAAGAGAATTAGTGAACTGAAAGTTACATGTGAATTATCAAAAATGCATCACAGAAAGACTAAGAGGTAAAATACAAGAAAGAGAAGTTTAAAAGCATGGTGGATAGAATAAAAGGCCTAACTTGTATCTAATCAAAATTCTGGAGGGGGGAGAAAATAATGAGAATGAGAAAAAGGCAGTATCTGCAGAAATCATAAATGGGAATATTCTGAAATTTATGAAAGCCATCAATCCACAGATTTAGAAGGCACCCTCCACACCACCAAAAAAGAAAAAAAATCCCAAACAGAAAAAATAAACAACAGCCATACCTAGACACATTGTAGTGAAAGTAAAAAGCCTTAAGTGTAAAGAGAAAATATGGAAAATCTCCAGAGAAAAGACAGATTACCTAAAAAGTAATGACAATTAGACTAGTAACAGTTTTCACAGGTCCAACAAAGGAAGCAGCAGGATAAAATTGTCAAATTAGCACCATATATATATATATATATATATATATATATATATAATGTTATATAATACTGTTATATATGTATGTGTGTATATATGTATATAATATGTATATATGTATATATTTTTATTATTTATTATGTATTTACTATTTATACAATATGTATATAATATATATTTTATATTTGTATAAATATTTTTAAAATATTTTTATATTTTATATATTCTTATACATTTATTATATATAAATATTTTATATTTTATTTATTTTTATTTACATAACATTATATATGTATATAATAATGTTATATAATAATATATACATTATTGTTATATATAACAATAATATATATAATGTTATATATATATATATAACTGGGATGCCTGGGTGGGTCAGTTGATTGAGCATTCAACTCTTGGTTTTAGCTCAGGCTATCATCTCAGAGTCCTGAGATTGAGCCCCGCATGTTGGACTTCACGTTCAGCAGGAAATCTGCTTGGGATTATTTCCCTTTTCCTCTCTCTCCCCCCAACTTCTCCCCACCTCTCAAATAAATAAGTAAAATCTTTTTAAAAACTATCTTTCAAAGACAAAGGAGAAATAAAAGTCTTCAATAAAAAATAAACTCAAAATGAATGAAAGAACTAAACGTGAGAAAAGAAACCATCAAAACCCTAGAGGAGAACACAGGCAGCAACCTCTAAACATCAGTCTTAGCAACTTCTTCCTAGATATGTCTCCTGAGGCAAGGGAAATAAAATCAAAACTAAACTGTTGGGATTTCATCAAGATAAAAAGCTACTGCACAAGAAGGAAACAATCAACAAAACTAAAAGTCAACCTATATAATGGGAGAAGATATTTGCAAATGACATATCTGATAAAGGGTTAGTATCCAAAATCTATAAAGAATTTATAAAACTCAACACCCAAAAATGAATAATCCATTAAGAATGGCCAGAAGAGGGGCACCTGGGTGGTTCAGTCATAAAGTGTCTGCCTTCAGCTCAGGTCATGATCCCAGGGTCCTGGGATTGAGTCCCACATCAAGCTCTCTGCCCAGCGGAAAGCCTGCTTCACTCTCTCCCTCTTCCTACCACTCTGCCTACTTGTGCTCTCTCTCTTTGTCTGTCAAATAAATAAATAAAATCTTTTTTAAAAAATGGCCAGAAGATATGAATAGACATTTTTTCAAAGTATACAGACAGATGGCCAACAGACACATGAAAAGATGCTCAACATCAGGGAAATACAAATCAAAGCTACAATGAGATATCACATCACACATGTCAGACTCGCTTAAATTAACAACACAGGAAACAGCAGGTGTTGGCAAGGATGCAGAGAAAGGGGAACCTTCCTACACTCTTGGTGGGAATGCAAACCAGTGCAGCCACTGTGGAAAACAGTATGGAGGTTCCTCAAAAAGTTAAGAATAGAACTACCTTATGATCCAGCAATTGTACTACTAGGTATTTATCCAAGGATACAAAAATACTGATTTGAAGGGATACGTGTACCCTGATGTTTATAGTGGCATTATCAACAATAGCCAAATTATTGAAAGAGTCTAAATGTCCATCCATCTACTGATGAATGGATGAAGATGTGGGGTGCAAAACTCTCTCTCTCTCTCTCTCTCTCTCTATATATATATATATATATATATATCAAATTAGATATTTATCTAATATTTAATTAATAGATATAATCTAATAATTATGTCAAATTTGATATTTCAAATTAGAAATTTATCTGTATAAATTTATATATATATTAATGGAATATTACTCAGCCATATAAAAGAATGAAATCTTGCCATTTGCAATGACACAGATGAACTAGAGAGTATTATGGTAAGCGAAATAAGTCAATCAGAGAAAGACAAATACCATGTGATTTCATTCATATGTGGAATTTGAGAAACAAAACAGATGAACATATGGGGGGAAATGGCAAACCAGGAAAGAGACTCTTAAGTATAGAGAACAAACTGAGGGTTACTGGAGGGAAGGTGGGTGGGGGATGTGTTAAATGAGTAATAGGTTAAAGAGGACACTTGTAGTGATGACCACTGGGTGTTGTATGTAAGTGATAAGTCACTAAATTCTACATATGAAACAAAATCACACTGTACATTAACTAACTGGAATTTAAATGAAAACCTGAAAAACAAAACAACAACAAAAAACCCACCAAAAACAAAATAAACAACAACAAAATACAGCCATCAACTTTTTAAAAGGAAAATTACATCCATTTTCAATTATAAACAAAAAAAGCAAACAAAATTCACTAAAAGAAAATCATCTTAGAGTTATACGAGAAATGCAAGTGATTTCAGCATTTAAAAAATTACTGTAATTTACCATGTTATCAGTTTAAATGAGGAAACCATACCACTATCTCATTATGTAGAAAATATACTTGATGAAATTTAGTCTCTTTCTGATTAAAAACTCTTAGCGAAAAAAAAAAAAGAATAGTAGGGAAGCTCTTCATCCTGTTAAAAAATATCTAGGAAAAAATCCATATCGAACATTATATCTACAATGTAACATTAAAATTTAAAGTTAGCGATAGACAAAGGTAAATACTATTACCACTTTCTTGCTGTATTGAAAATCCTCGCCAAACAACAGGACAAAAATAAGTAAATAAAAGTAATAAGAATTGAAAAGTAAGAATAAAAACTGGTATTATTTGGGGTAAACACCCAGTAGTGCAGTGGCTAGATCATGGGGGAGTTCTATTTTTAACTTTTTAAGGGACCTCCACACTGTTTTCCAGAGTGGCTGGACCAACTTGCATTCCCACCAACAATGTAGGAGGGATCCCCTTTCTCCACATCCTCTCCAACAATTGTTGTTTCTTGCCTTGTCTATTTTTGCCATTCTAACTGGCATAAGGTGGTATCTCAGTGTGGTTTTGATTTGAATTTCCTTGATGGCTAATGATTTTGAACATTTTTTCATGTGTCTGTTAGCCATTTGTATGTCTTCATTGGAAAAGTGTCTGTTCATATCTTCTGCCCATTTTTTGATTTGTTTATTTGTTTCTCATGTATTGAGTTTGAGAAGTTCTTTGTGGATCTTGGATACCAGTCCTTTATCTGTAATGTCATTTGCAAATATCTTCTCCCATTCCGTGGGCTGCCTCTTAGTTTTTCTGACTATTTCCTTGGCTATGCAGAAACTTTTAATCTTGATGAAGTCCCACAAGTTCATTTTATCTTTTGTTCCTCTTGCCTTTGGAGATGTGTCGTGAAAAAGGTTGCTGTGGCTGATGGTTTCTGCCTATGTTCTCCTCTAGGATTTTGATGGATTCCTCCCTCACATCGAGGTCTTTCATCCATTTGGAGTTTATCTTTGTGTATGGTTGAGAGAATGGTCAAGTTTCATTCTTTTGCATGTAGCTGTCCAATTTTCCCAGCACCATTTATTGAAGAGACTTTTTTCCACTGGATGTCTTTTCCTGCTTTGTCAAAGGTTAGTTGCCCAAAGAGCCGAGGGTCCATTTCTGGGTTCTCTATTCTGTTCCGTTGGTCTATGTGTCTGTTTTTGTGCCAGTACCATGCTGTCGTTGTGATCACAGCTTTGTAGTATAGCTTGAAATCCAGCATTGTGATGCCCCCAGCTTTGTTTTTTTTCCTTTTCAACCATTCCTTGGCGATTTGGGGTCTTTTCTGGTTCCACACAAATTTAAGGGCTGTTTGTTCCAGCTCTTTGAAAAATGTCATTGGTATTTTGCTCGGGATGGCATTGAAAGTGTAGATTGCTCTGGGTAGCATAGACATTTTAAATATGTTAATTCTTCCAATCCATGAGCATGGAATATGTTTCCATCTTTTTCTGTCTTCTTCAATGTCTTTCAAGAGTGATTTGTAGTTTCTAGAATATAGATCCTTTACGTATCTGGTTAAGTTAATTCCAAGGTAACGTATGGTTTTTGGTGCTACTGTAAATGGGATGGATTCCCTAATTTCTCTTTCTTCAGTCTCATTATTTCTGTATAGAAATGCAACTGATTTCTAAGCATTGATTTTGTATCCTGCCACCTTACTGAATTGCTCTATAACTTCTAGTAGTTTGGGCGTGGATTCTTTTGGGTTTTCCATAGAGTATCATGTCATCTGCAAAGACAGACAGTTTGATTTCTTCTTTGCTGATTTGGATACCTTTTATCCCTTTTTGTTGTCTGATTGCTGTGGCAAGGACTTCTAGTACTATGTTGAATACTAGTGGGGAGAGTGGACATCCTTGTTGTGTTCCTGATCTTAAGGGAAAGGCTTCCATCCTTTCCCCATTGAGAATGATATTTGCTGTAGGCTTTTCGTAGATGGTTTTTATGAGAAACAAACTGAGGGCTTCAGAGGGGAGGGGGGCGAGGGAAAGGGATAGGCTGGTGATGGGTAGTAAGGAGGGCACATATTGCATGGTGCACTGGGTGTTATATGCAACTAAAGAATCATCGAAATTTACATAAAAAACCAGGGTTGTACTCTATGGTGACTAACATAATATAATAAAACTCCCAGTTAGAAGATGAGTAAGTTCTGTGGATGTAATGTACAGCATAGTGAATATAGTTAACAATACTGTATTTTATACTTGAAAGTTGCTAAGAGAGTAGATCTTAAATGTTCTCACCATATATTAAAAAATGGTAACTACAAAATTAAATAAATAAATAAATAAATAATAAAATATATTTTTATTTAAATTCAATTAGCCAAGGTATGGTACATCACTGGTTTTTGATATAATGTTCGATGATTCATTAGTTCAGTATAGTACCCAGTGTCCATCATATCACATGCCCTCTTTAATGCCTATCACTCAGTTACCCCATCCCCCCACCCACCTCCCTTTCTACAACCCTCAGTTTTTTTTTATTATGTTCAGTTAGTCACTGTATAGTAGATGTTTAGTTTTTAATGTAGTGTTCAATGATTCTTTAGTTACTTATAACACCCAGCGCTCATCACAGCACATGTCCTCCTTAATAACCATCAGCCTGTTACTCCCTCCCGCAAACCCTCTCCCCTCGGAAGCCCTAAGTTTGTTTCCTAGAGTCCATAGTCTCATGGTTCTTCTCCCCCTCTGTTTTCCCCCCTTCATTTTTTCCTTCCTTCTCCTAATGTCTTCCTCACTATTCCTCATGTTCCAAAAATAAATGAAACCATATGATAATTGTCTTTGCCTGTTTGACTTATTTCACTTAGCATAATCTCCTCCAGTTCCATCCATGTTGATGCAAAAGTTGGGTAATCATCCTTTCTGATGGCTAAGTAATATTCCATCGCATATATGGACCACATCTTCTTTATCCTTTGTCTGTTGAAGGGCCTCTGGTATCCTTCCACAGTTTGGCTATTGTGGACAGTGCTCCTATGAATATTGGGGTGCATATGGCCATTCTTTTCACTACATCTGTATCTTTGGGGTAAATACCTAGTAGTACAATTGCTGAATCATTGGGTAGCTCTATTTTAACTTTTTGAGGAACCTCCACATTGTTTTCCAAAGTGGCTGTACCAACTTGCATTCCCACCAACAGTGTAAGAGGGTTCCCCTTTCTCCACATCCTCTCCAACATTTGTTGTTTCTTGCCTTGTCAATTTTTGCCATTCTAACTGGTGTAAGGGGGTATCTCAATGTACTTTTCATTTGAATTTCCCTAATGGCTAATGATGTCGAATATTTTTTTCATGTGTCTCGTAGCCATTCATATGTCTTCATTGGAAAAGTGTCTGTTCATATCTTCTGCCCTTTTTTTGACTTCATTATTTGTTTTTTGGGTGTTGAATTTGAGAAGTTCTTTATAGATCTTGGATACAAGCCCTTTATCTGTAGCGTCATTTACAAATATCTTCTCCCATTCCATGGGTTGCCTCTTAGTTTTGTTGACTCTTTCCTTTGCTGTGCAGAAGCTTTTTAACTTGATGAAGTCCCAAAAGTTCATTTTTGCTTTTCTTTCTCTTGCCTTTGGAGACGTGTCATGAAAGATGTTGCTGTGGCTGATATTGATGAGGTTACTGCCTATGTTCTCCTCTATGATTTTAATGGATTACTGTCTCACATTGAGGTCTTTCACCCATTTAGAGCTTATCTTTGTGTATGGTGTGAGAGAGTGGTCAAGTTTCATTCTTCTGTATATAGTGGTCCAATTTTCCCAGCACCATTTATTGAAGAGACTGTCTTTTTTCCTTTGGATATTCTTTCCTGCTTTGTAGAAGATTAGTGGACCATAGAACTGAGGGTCCATTTATGGAGTCTCTATTCTGTTCCATTGACCTATGTGTTTGTTTTTGTGCCAGTACCATGTTGTCTTGGTGATTACAGATTTGTAGTATAGCTTGAAATCAGGCAACATGATGCCCCCAGCTTTGGTTTTCTTTTTCAACATTTCCTTGGTGATTCGAGGTTTTTTCTGGTTCTATACAAATTTTGGGATTGTTAGTTCCAGCACTTTGAAAAATGGGATTGGTATTCTGATTAGGATGGCATTGAAAGTATTGATTGCTCTGGGTAGTATAGGCAGTTTAACAATGTTTATTCTTTCGATCCATGAGCATGGAATGTTTTTCCATCTTTTTGTGTCTTCTTCAACGTCTTTCACTAGTGTTCTGCAGTTTCTAGAGTATAGATCCTTTACCTCTTTGGTTAGGTTTATTCCGAGATACATTATGTTTTTGGTCCTATTGTAAATGGAATCGATTCCCTAATTTCTCTTTCTACACTTACATTGTTAGTGTATAGGAAAGCAACTGATTTCTGTGCATTGACTTTGTATCCTGACACATTACCGGATTGCTGTATAAGTTGTAGTAATTTGGGGGTGGAGTCTTTTGGGTTTTCCACATAAAGTATCATGTCATTTGTGAAGAGAGAGAGTTTGACTTTTTCTCTGCCAATTTGAATACCTTTTATTTCTTTTTGTTGTCTGAATGCTGTTGCTAGGACTTCTAGTACTTGTTGAAAAATAATGGCAAGAATGGGTATCCTTGTCATGTCCCTGATCTTAAGGGAAAGGCGCTCAGCTTTTCCCCATTGAGAATGATATTCACTGTGGGCTTTTCATAGATGGTTTTTATAAAATTGAGAAATATACTCTCTAGCCCTACACCCTGAAGAGTTTTAATCCGGAAAGGATGCTGTATTTTGTCAAATGCTTTTTCTGTAGCAATTGAGAGGACCATATGATTCTTGTCTCTTCTCTTATTAATGTGTTCTATCACATTGATTGATTTGCGAATGTTGAACCACCCTTGCATCCCAGGGATGAATCCCACCTGGTTGTGATGGATAATTCTTTTAATGTACTGTTGGATCTTATTAGCTAGGATCTTGTTGGAATTTTAGCATCCATATTCATCAAGGATATTGGTCTGTAATTCACCTTTTTCATGGGGTCTTTGCCTGGTTTTGGGATGAAAAGGGAGAGATCATGACTCACACCAAGGAAATTGAAACAATTATTAGAAATTATTATCAACAACTGGGGCGCCTGGGTGACACAGCGGTTAAGCATCTGCCTTCGGCTCAGGGCGTGATCCCGGCGTTGTGGGATCGAGCCCCACATCAGGCTCCTCTGCTATGAGCCTGCTTCTTCCTCTCCCACTCCCCCTGCTTGTGTTCCCTCTCTCACTGGCTGTCTCTATCTCTGTCAAATAAATAAATAAAATCTTTAAAAAAGAGAGAAATTATTATCAACAACTATATCCCAATAAATTAATCCACCTGGAAGAAATGTATGCCTTCCTGGAAACCTATAAACTACCAAGACTGAAACAGGAAGAAATTGACAACCTAAATAGACCAATAACCAGAAACAAGATTGAAGGAGTGATCAAAAAGAAGAGTCCAAGGCCTGATGGATTCTCTGGGGAAATCAAACAAGCATTCAAAGAAATAATACCTATTCTCCTGAAACTATTTCAAAAAACAGAAACATAAGGAAATCTTCCAAAGTCATTCTATTCTATGAGGTCAGCATTACCTTGATCCCAAATAAGTTTTTATTTAAATTCCAGTTAGTTAACATGCCGTGTAATCTTAGTTATGGATGTACAATTTAATTATTCAACACTACATACAACATCTGGTGCTCATCACAGCAAGTGTACTCCTTAATCTTCATCACCTATTTCACCCATCCACCCACCCACCTCCCCTCTGGTAGTCATCTGTTTACTCTTTATAGTTAAGAGTCTAGTTTTTGGTTTGTTTCTTTTTCTTTTTTGCTCATTTGTTTTGTTTCTTAAATTCCACATATGAGTGAAACCATGTGGTATTTGTCTTTCTCTGACTGACTTATTTCACTTGGCAATAAAAATCTCTAGCTCCATCCACATCATTGCAAATGTCAAGATTTCATTCTTCTTCATGGCTGAGTAATATTCCATTCTCAGTGTGTGTGTGTGTGTGTGTGTGTGTGTGTGTGTGTGTCTACCACATCTTCTTTATTCATGCTTTCTTTTCCTCTTATGTCTCCTCCCTTTCTTTCACATTTTCTTTTCTTTCTTTTCTTTCCTCATGTCCTCTCTTCTCCTTGTATTTTCTCCTACTCCATTTTATCTTCTTTTGTTCTCTCCTTCCTTACCTAATTACCAGTGATGCCAAGAAACTCACCTATGGTTATTTTCCTCTTTTCAAGAGGATTGAAACTCCAAAAAGATATATGGAAGAAAATTCCACTTGGCAAAGAAAAGGCCCAAGAATCCATTACAAATATTCTCCCACCAAATTCTAGCCACTGCACTTCTACTAACCATCTCCTTGCCTCCCATGTTTTCCATAATTCTCTTATTGCATGGTATCCACTCACTACATTGCTGCTACTATTATCAAAAACTCTGTAATTGGGAGCTAGCTGTGTGTACATTCTGTACCAAATTAATATCCAGGTCCCTTCCCCAAGGAGATTTATAGGGCATGAAAGATATCACTTGATTCAAGCAGATGAAAGGACATAAAATGTTAAAATGCTAGAGTAGGAAACCATGAATTCTACACCTTTCATCTTAAGGTGCTGGAAATTAGGGCAGTATTTTGCAGCCATCAGAGGCCAGATCACATGGGGCCTGGTAGACTTTATTATAGACTTAGGATGATGTTTTAACTACAGTGGGCAGCCCCTTATTGTTCACATGTCCTTGAGCAAAGGGCTGGGTCTCATTTATTTCTCTAATACTAACATCAAGTACAGGACGTTCTCTAGTGAATGAGTATTGATTGACATCCAGGTCATGGCAGGATCCTACATTGTACCTCTAAAAACTTCTCTGTTCAAATGTAAAATGGAGTTAATAACAAGGACTCCCTCATATAGTTAATGTGAGGATTAAAAAATGAGATAATCTATGTATAGCCCAAAAGTCTAAAATATGTACTATCTAGCCCTTTACAGAAAGCACTTACCCACCCCTGGCCTATAATAGCACCTACCACACAGTGGGCCCCCAATAAATATTTTATGCTTGACATATAAAAAGTGCTGTGTATAGGGAATATAGTCAATAATACTGTAATAACAATATGTGGTAAAAAAAAAAGTGCTATGTAGTCTTTAGCTATTATAACTATTTGTACATATATTCCCCAAAATTGTAGTTTTTCTGAATAATCGAAAGATTATAGACAATGTGGATGAGTAGGTGTTTGGCCTGTCTCGACTTTGGCCCTAATCCAAAATATTGTTTCTCAGTCTCAGGACTACTGATATTTTTGGCCATATAATTCTTTGTTGTGTGTGAGTGGGTAGCAGGCGGGAAGGTTGCCCTGTGTATTGTAAGATGGTTAACAGCATCCTGGATCTCTATTCACTAGATAGTAGTGGCATTCCCTCCCCCAGTATGACAACTAAAATATCCCCAGGTATTGCCACATTTTCCCTGGGGGGCAAAATTTTCCCATTAAGAACTACTGATCTAAAGGAATACCAAAATACAAACTAATGTGCTAGCTAATTTGAACTCACAGGAGGTCAGGGTAGCTGATGTCTTCATTTAGGTGCTGGTTGCTCAATTCTGGGTGAGGATGAGGGGGAAAGGCATTTAAGAGAGTTTTCAGTTTGAATCTATGTTGGAATTCAGACAACTGTAGCATGTCTGGTAAACTAGTTGTCAGTCCTGACAGAGGCCTATGTGCAAGAAGGTCAAAGGTCAAGGTCAAGGAGTCCTCAAATCAGACATTCTAAAGAAAGTGACAGATTTGAAGAGCTTTTTAAAGAGCTCTTTTTGCTGCAAACTCTGAATGATTAAGATCTCAGTAGGGCTGATTAAGGACATCTTTGAGAAGGCAGATTGAAAGTGAAGGAAAGTACTTTCTTCTTCTTTGACATAGGCATCCTGATAGCTTTGGAATAATGAGGACTCCTGTGTTGTTGTACAGGGGAGGCTGCCAGACTAGGTATGACAGAGGTAATGAAGAGGAAGTGTGGGTATAGACATGTGAAATATGTGAGAAGCCTGGAAATATTTAGAGGATATGTGGGGTCAAGAATAAGTTAAATTAACAATTTTCTTATATTCTTCATGTGTCCATATTTAAGACACAAGTTGGTAAGGCCTAAAGAAATCCAGGACCCCGTCAGATACTGGTCAGTACACATTTGTTTAATAAAGTGATTAACAAGAGGATGGGTCTCCAGATGATGAGCATCAGAACACATCAATATTAATACTTTAGAGAAAGGAGATCTTGCTTCCAAGTCCCCTATTTAACCTTGTGTAAGCTATTTCCCTTCACTTGACTGCAGTTTCCTCATTCTAGGTTGGACTAGATAAACTTTAACATTTCTTCCAGCCTTGACATTCTAGGCACCAATGATTTTACACACAGTTGTGGCTCAGCAGAAGCATTCATTTCTCTTCCAGAACCTTCTCAGTAAATCAGAGATGCTTTAGCTTAAAAGTATAGACAGATCCTTAGAACTCATCTAGCCACTTGTCTGCAGCCTGGAGATAGGTGATCTCCTATAACATATTCTTGTTTTTCTCTAAGCTAACCACAGGATTTTTATTTTATACCTGAGATCTAATTGAGCACTATTCTACTTCTTGAAGAACCTCTGGTCTTCTTTAAACCTCAGTTACAGACCCTGTATATGATTAAAGAGGTTTTCCAAAGTCTTTTCTAAGCTCTCTCTTCTTCAGGCCAAATACTTCAATACTTAGTCTCCCTAAGGTCCTATTTTCCAGCTTTTTAGTCATATTCATCCCTCTCTGCATGCTTTCCAGTACTGGTCTGGGAATCAGAAAATTGAGGGCTTAAATCTTGGCTCTTCTACTAATTTTTCTATGTTATTATAGGCAAGTTATTTAATCTTGTGGTTACAATTTCCTCAACTACAATGCAAGGCTAATAACATCTGCCCTGTGTATAGATTGGAAGGGAGCTTTGCCTATCTGAAGGACACAGGGTAGTGAAGCAATATCTAAATCATGGCCTTGAAAACATCATAAAGAAGCAGAGAACATGTCATTCCTAAGAACTGACACAAAAATCCCAACAACAACAAAATTAATCTGAAATGTAGAAAAAAAAAAATGTGGTACATCCATGTAATGGAATACTATCCAAAGGTCAGTGAATATTCATTGCATTTTGTTAAGTGAAAAATACCATATCTAAAAGGCTACTTATTGGAAGAACCCTTCATATAACATTCTGAAAAAGGTAAAATTATAGAAATGGAAAAGAGATCAGTGATTATCAGAGGTTAGGAGTAGAAGAGGTTGACTTAAAAGATACAACACAAGAGGATTTTTAGAGTGATTGAACTGTTCTGCATGGAATTGTGACAGTGGAGACCCAGCTCTATGTAATTGTCAAAACCCATATAACTGATACTTATGATCCAGGCAAGATGGTGGTATAAACTTGCCTCTCCATTCCCACTCTCACTAAGTACAACTATAAATCCTGGAAATAACTCAAGAGACAATAAAAAGAGAATGCTAAAAGGTAGAAATAGGAAGGAGAACTGTTAGGGACCTCAGTACTGGAGGAAAATACATAAACAAATTGTTTTACTATTTCCTACACAGTAGAAGGCAACCTAGGCCTGGCATTTCTCTACCCTGCCCAAACCTAGTAATAGAAAGTGGTGCATGTAGGCATATCCCTCCCCCATATCTAAAAGGATGCTTGCCTATTATACCAGGGAAAAGAAATCAATTGGAAACCTTGCTAACAATAAGAAAGTATTCTTCCTGCTAACAATAAAGAAGTGTTCTTTCTACCTGCTGGGTCTGAGATACTCCTCTTCTTCCCAAAAACACATGAAAACTCTTCCTTCACACAAAGAACAGCCAGAGACTGTGGATAACAGCAGAGGTGATCCCATCACAAGTACCAACACAGAAAGTGCTCTGTTTCTTGCAGATCCTGAATTTCCTTCTTCCACCTAGAGACACAAGACTAAGGGCAAAGGCACAGGGTATCATGGCAAAAAAAACAAAAAACAAAAAAAACAAAACAAACAAACAAAAAAACAGCCTCAGCCAGGGAAATTCTCTTTTCCCCCCAGATCTGGCTTATCTCATGTACGCAGAGACATGGGTGCTAAGCATGTGTGTGGTGTCATCTGCAAGGGAGATCACACCAAAAATAGTGGCCCTAACTCAGGAAAAGCTGTCTGTTACCCAAAGTCAATAGGTAGCCACTATAGTAATGGCCTAGCCTAGAAAGTATGCTTTGTTCCCAAAGGGAGAAGACTATTTTCCTACACTTACAAGAATAAATGTGCAGATACTCTTTCTACCTTATCGAACAGCATCATCGGGAACCAGTAAAAGCCCACAACTATGAGATTAACCAAACAGACCAGAATACCACCACAAAGGCTCATAAAATTAGAAAATTATTGGACCACAGCCCACAAAAGTAGGCCAGGATTTGTATACTATACTTGAACAGGGTGACTGCCTGCTAAAATACAAAATATGCATAGGATTCAGTCCTAATATAATAACCAAAGTGTCCTGGATGCATGAAAAATTATCCATTATTTTAAAAAGCAGAAAAATTACAATTTGAATGACAAAAGATAATCAACTGATACAAACACTGAGAGGATCATGTGTTGGAATGACTTGACAAGGATTTTAAATCAGCCATCATAAAATACTTCAACAAGCAATTAGAAATTATCTCGAAACAAATTAGAAAATAGAAAATATTAAGAAAGAAATAGTTTTAAAATACCCAGCTGTAAATTATAGAACTAAAATATACAGTAATTGAGATTGTTTTATAAAGTCGTTGAATGTGTTCAATAATATAGTGGACACAAGAGAGAATAGAATCAATGAACTTGAGAACAGAACAATAGAATAGATACAATCTGAACTGCAGAGAAAATAATAGTCTAAAAAATAATAAATAGATCCTCAAATACATGTGGGACAACAGCAAAGTATCCAGCATTTTTATAAACAGAGTCTTGGAAGGAAAGGAGAAAGAGTGGGGCTGAAAGAGTATTTGGAGAGGCAATTGCTAGAAAATACACAAAAAGAACAGGCCTACAGAGTCAAGAAACTAAGCAAACTCAAAACAGGATAACCTCAAAGATATTCATGCCTAGACATATAATAATTAAATTTCTGAAAAGTAAAGACAAAAGAAGCGAAAGCAACCAAACAGAAAAGACAATACCTGTAAAGGAACATTATTGAATGATGGTAGCTTTCTTATCAGAAACCATGAACATGAAGAGAAAGTGGCACAAAATTTTTCAAGCACTACAAGAACTGACAACTGTGAATTCAGTTTCCAGGAAAACTTCGATTCAGAAATGAAGAAGAAATAAAGACATCCTCAGATGAAGGAAAACAAAAGAACTTGACTCTAGGACATCTAGCTCTAAAGAAATACTAAAAGAAATTCTTTAAACAAAAAAAAAAAAAAGAAAGAAAGAAAGAAAGAAATTAGAAAAAGAAAGAATCTTGGAACCAAAAGAAGGAAGAAAGAACAATGGAAAGAGTAAAAATATGGGGAAGTACAAGACTACTTGCCCTGAGGTTTTCTTTTTTTTTTATTTTAAAGTTTTTTTATTATATTATGTTACTCACCATACAGTAAATCCCTGGTTTCTGATGTAAAGTTCGATGATTTATGAGTTGCGTATAACACCCAGTGCACCATGCAATATGTGCCCTCCTTACTACCCATCAAGAGTCTATCCCATTCCCCCAGCCCTCTCCCCTCTGAAGCCCTGTTTCTCAGAGTCCATAGTCTCTCATGCTTCATGCCCCCTTCTGATTACCCCCCCTTTCTTTATCCCTTTCTTCCCCTACTGATCTTCCTAGTTCTTATGTTCCATAGATAAGAGAAATCATATGATAATTGTCTTTCTCTGTTTGACTTATTTCACTTAGCATTATCTCCTCCAGTGCCGTCCATGTTGCACCAAATGCTGAGAACTCGTTCTTTCTGATAGCTGAGTAATATTCCATTGTATATATGGACCACAACTTCTTAATCCAGTCATCTGTTGAAGGGCATCTCGGCTCCTTCCACGATTTAGCTATTGTGGACATTGCTGCTATGAACATTGGGGTGCATATGGCCCTTCTCTTTACTACGTCTGTATCTTTGGGGTAAACACCCAGTAGTGCAATGGCTGGATCATAAGGTAGCTCAATTTTTAACTTTTTAAGGGACCTCCACACTGTTTTCCAGAGTGGCTGTACCAACTTGCATTCCCACCAACAATGTAGGAGGGATCCCCTTTCTCCACATCCTCTCCAACAATTGTTGTTTCTTGCCTTGTCTATTTTTGCCATTCTAACTGGTGTAAGGTGGTATCTCAGTGGGGTTTTGATTTGAATTTCCTTGATGGCTAATGATTTTGAACATTTTTTCATGTGTCTGTTGGCCATTTGTATGTCTTCATTGGAAAAGTGTCTGTTCATATCTTCTGCCCATTTTTTGATTTGTTTATTTGTTTCTCGTGTATTGAGTTTGAGAAGTTCTTTGTAGATCTTGGATACCAGTCCTTTATCTGTAGTGTCATTTGCAAATATCTTCTCCCATTCCGTGGGCTGCCTCTTAGTTTTTCTGACTATTTCCTTGGCTGTGCAGAAACTTTTAATCTTGATGAAGTCCCATAAATTCATTTTATCTTTTGTTTCTCTTGCCTTTGGGGATGTATCATGAAAAAGGTTGCTTTGGCCGATGTCGTAGAGGTTGTTGCCTATGTTCTCCTCTAGAATTTTGATGGATTCCTGTCTCACATCGAGGTCTTTCATCCATTTGGAGTTTATTTTTGTGTATGGTGTGAGATAGTGGTCAAGTTTCATTCTTTTGCATGTAGCTGTCCAATTTTCCCAGCACCATTTATTGAAGAGACTGTCTTTTTCCCACCGGATGTTTTTTCCTGCTTTATCAAATATTAGTTGCCCAAAGAGCTGAGGGTCCATTTCTGGGCTCTTTCTTCTGTTCCAGTGGTCTATGTGTCTGTTTTTGTGCCAGTACCATGCTGTCTTTGTGATCACAGCTTTGTAGTACAGCTCGAAATCCGGCATTGTGATGCCCCCAGCTTTGTTTTTCCTTTTCAACAGTTCCTTGGTGATTTGGGGCCTTTTCTGGGCCATACAAATTTAAGGACTATTTGTTCCAATTCGTGGGAAAATGTCATCGGTATTTTAATCGGGATAGCATTGAAAGTGTAGATTGCTCTGGGTAGCATGGACATTTTAACTATGTTAATTCTTCTGATCCATGAGCATGGAATATCTTTCCATCTTTTTATGTCTTCCTTAATGTCTTTCAAGAGTGATTTATAGTTTCTAGAATATAGGTCCTTTACGTCTCTGGTTAAGTTAATTCCAAGGTAACGTATGGTTTTTGGTGCTATTGTAAATGGGATGGATTCCCTAATTTCTCTTTCTTCGGTCTCGTTATTCGTGTACAGAAATGCAACTGATTTCTGAGCATTGATTTTGTATCCCGCCACGTTACTGAATTGCTCTATAACTTCTAATAGTTTGGGAGTGGCTTCTTTTGGGTTTTCCATATAGAGTATCATGTCATCTGCGAAGAGAGACATTTTGACTTCTTCTTTGCCGATTTGAATACCTTTGATCCCTTTTTGTCATCTGATTGCTGTTGCAAGGACTTCTAGTACTATGTTGAATAATAGTGGCAAGAGTGGGCATCCTTGTCGAGTTCCTGATCTTAAGGGAAAGGCTTCCAGCTTTTCCCCATTGAGAATAATATCTGCGGTAGGCTTTTCATAGATGGCTTTTATGAGATTGAGAAATGTACCTTCTCTTCCTACACTCTGAAGGGTTTTGATCAGGAAAGAATGCTGTATTTTGTCAAATGCTTTTTCGGCATCGATTGAGAGGATCATATGGTTCCTGAGTCTTTTCTTGTTGATATGATGAATCACGCTGATTGATTTGCGAATATTGAACCACGCTTGCATCCCAGGTATGAATCCCACTTGATCGTGATGGATAATCCTTTTAATGAACTGTTGGATTCTATTAGCAAGTATCTTGTTGAGGATTTTGGCATCCATATTCATTAGGGAAATCTGTCTGTAATTCTCCTTTTTGAGGGGGTCTTTGCCTGGTTTGGGGATCAAGGTAATATTGGCCTCATAGAATGAGTTTGGTAGCTTTCCTTCTGTTTCTATTTTTTGAAATAGCTTTAGGAGAATAGGTATTATTTCTTCTTTGAATGTTTGGTAGAATTCCCCAGGAAAACCGTCCGGGCCTGGAGTTTTGTTATTTGGAAGGTTGTTTATCACTGACTCAATTTCTTCATAATTAATTGGCCTGTTTAAGAAATCAATTTCTTCCTGTTTCAATCTTGGTAGTTTATAGGTTTCCAGGAAGGATTACATCTCTTCCAGATTGCTTAGTTTATTGGCATATAGCTGTTGATAAAAATAAATAATAATCCTTCCAATTTCAATGGTGTTCATCGTGACCTCTCCTTTTTCATTCATAATTTTAATAATCTGGGTCCTTTCTCTTTTCTTTTGGATAAGTCTTGCCAGTGGTCTGTCAATTTTATTGATTCTCTCAATGAACCAGCTTCTAGTTCTGTTGATCTGCTCTACTGTACTTCTGGTTTCTGCTTGATTGATTTCAGTTCTAATTTTGTTCAACTGCTTCCTCGTGTGTGGATTAGGCCTGTCCCTCTGTTGCTGTTCTAGCTTTTTGAGGTGAGAATATAAAAACTGCATTTTAGATTTTTCTATTCTTTTGAGTGAGGCTTGGATGGCTATGTATTTCCCCCTTAGGACTGCCTTTGCAGTATCCCATAGGTTTTGAACCGTTGTATTTTCATTCTCATTGGTCTCCATAAATTGTTTGATTTGATTTTTGATTTCCTGGTTTATCGAGTAATTCCTGAGCAGGATGGTTCTTAGTCTCCAAGTGTTTGAGTTTCTTCCAAATTTTTCCTTGTGGTTGAGTTCCAATTTCAGAGCGTTGTGGTCTGAGAATATGCAGGGGATAATTTCAATCTTTTGGTATCGGCTGAGACCTGTTTTGTGTCCCAGAACATGGTTTATTCTTGAGAATGTTCCATGGGCATTAGAATAGAATGAGTATTCTTTGGTTCTGGCGTGTAGTGTTCTAAATATATCTATGAGGTCCAACTCGTCGAGTATGGCATTCAAAGCCTTTGATTCTTTGCCTAGTTTTTGCCAGGGTGTTCTGTCTATTTCTGATAGTGGAGTGTTGAGGTCCCCTACTATTAATGTATTTTTATTTATATGTCTCTTTATTGTGGTTAAGAGTTGGCTTGTGTATCTTGCTGCTCCCCTGTTGGGGGCATATATATTTATAATTGTCATATCCACTTGTTGAATGCTTCCTTTAAGAATAATATAGTGCCCTTCTGCATCTCTAACTATAGTCTGTAGTTCAAAATCCAATTTATCTGATATGAGAATTGCTACCCCAGCTTTCTTTTGAGGTCCATTTGCGTGAAAGATGGTACTCCATCCCCTTACTCTCAGTCTGAATGCATCTTTGGGTTCGAAATGAGTCTCTTGTAGACAACAAATGGATGGGTCATGTCTTTTTATCCAATCTGCAACCCTGTGGCGTTTTAAGGGAGAATTTAAGCTATTCATATTTAGATTGAGTACTGAGAGATATGCTTTTAATGATGCCATGTTGTCAGTAAAGTCTTTGTATTGGCTGTGACTTTCTGTTCTGTATCACTCTTGGGGCCTTTTTACTTTTATAGAACCCCCCGTAATATCTCCTGTAGGGCTGGTTTCGTGGTTACGAAATTGGTTAGTGACTGGCAATTCTGAAATGTCTTTATTTCTCCATCAATTCTGAATGACAGCCTTGCTGGATAAAGGATCCTTGGCTGCATGTTTTTCTCTGAAAGAGCTTTAAAAATGCTCCCCCAACCCTTTCTCTCATTCCAGGTCTGTGTAGACAGGTCTGAGGTAATTCTGATGCCTTTACCTTGGTACGTGAGGAATTTCTTTGCCCTGGCCGCTTTCAATACTGTATCCTTGGATCTCATATTTGCGAAATGCACTATGACGTGACGTGGCGTAGGTTTGTCATGGTTGAGCTTGGGAGGGGTCCTCTCTGCCTCTTGGACACGAATGTTTGTTTCCCTTGCTAGATTAGGGAAGTTTTCAGCTACAATTTGTTCAAATATCTCTTCTAGACCTCTGTTTTTCTCCACCCCCTCGGGGATGCCGATGATTCTAACATTGCCTCATTTCATTGAGTCAGTAATCTCCCGTAGCCATCATTCGTGGGCATGGATTTTTTTAGGACCATCTTCTATTTTCATTTTTTCCTCTCTTAACCCATCCTCCAATTCACTAACACGTTCCTCTGCTTCGGTGACCCTGGCCGTCAGAGCCTCTAGTTTTGCCTGCATTTGGCTCATAGAATTTTTAATTTCTGTCAAATTCACTCTCATTTCTGACCTGAGGGATTCTATATTCTCAGAAACCTTTTCGTTAATAATTTTTTCAATTCTGCTCATCATTTTGACCATCGTTACTCTGAATTCCATTTCTGATAATTTAGTTACACCCATATCCATTATTTTTGTGGCAGAGGCCACAGCCTCACTGTCTTTTCTTTGATGGGGGGGGCTTCTCCTTCTTGTCATTCTGATGAGGAGAGGTTGCGGGGTTGTCCAGAGCCCAAATTATTGACTGGGTCCCAGGCTGTGCCCCTTGTTTTATAGGGATCTTAGGGATGTGGGCTTCTTCTTTAAAGATTTTATTTATTTATTTATCTGAGAGAGAGACAGACAGACAGTCAGCAAGAACAGGAACAGAAGCAGGAGAGTGAGAGAGGAAGAAGCAGGCTCCCAGCGGAGGAGCCCGATGAGGGACTCCTTTCCGGAACGCTGGGATCACGCCCTAAGCCGGAGACAGGCACTCAATGACTGCGCCACCCAGGCGCCCCGTGTTGTGGGCTTCTTGATTTTTCAGCCTGCCTTCTGTGTTCTGGGGGAGGGGCCTGCCGCACCGATACTCTGGCAACCCTGTTTGGGTAGAGTCTCCGTGTCCCCCGCGAGGGGGGATGGGGATGGGCACGCTGTGAGCTGGTATTTCCAGGCTTTTGTTCTCTGGCGGCTTTCCCTGGCGGTCGGCTATGCCTCTTCTGAGAGTCAGAGCAGCAGAGGCTGCATTGTCACAGAAGAGAGGGATTGCGTCCCGTTCTCCACTGATGTTCTGGCCACTTTTACTCTGTTACTGTTGGTGCTGCTCAACCCTGCAGCGTCCCGGGATGTGCTCCCCACACCCTGCGTCTCTGCCCTCACTTTCAGGGCCGGCGCATCTCTGTCCTTTGTGTTTCTAATGCCTCCAGCCACCGGCCGCCCCGCGCGCTCCCGGGTCTCCCGGTCTCAGTCTATGCCCAGTGAGCACACCGGGATTCCGGAGTTTCGTGAGAAGCCTGGTGGCGCGCGCACCCGGTTCAGGGTCTCAGTCTGCTGTTTCACGGGTGCCGACCGCGAGTCCGCCCGCTCCCCCGTGCAGGTGGCCCGCCAGCCGCCAGCCGCCCCGCGCACGCTCTGGGAGCTCCCGGTCTCAGTCTGGATCCCGTGAGCACACCGGGATTCTGGTGTTCCGCGAGATGCCTGGTGGCGCACGTTCACGGCTCACCGGTCTCAGTCCGCTCTCTCGCGGGTGCCCACCATGGGTCCGCCCGCTCCCCCTTGCAGGTGGCTGCCACTTCCTGGCGCCCAAACGCGGCGGCTCCCTACCCCTTCCGTTTATCTTCTGATATCTGTGTGTGGTTTTACGGCTCCCCTGTTGGTACCTCAATACTCAGCGCTGGAGATGTTCATTTGTAGAGATCCAGATGCATCATCCTGCGTCTCAGGCTGATTCCGTGGTTATTTAGGCTGGTCTGTTACCTATCCAGCTTGACTCAGGGGACCGTCTGAAAAAGGGGTCCCCTACTCCTCTGCCATCTTAACTCCTCCCTAATTCATTGATTTCTGCTCTAATCTTGGTCAACTGTTTCCTCGTGTGTGGATTAGGCCTGTCCCTCTGTTGCTGTTCCAGCTTCTTGAGGTGAGAATATAAAAACTGCATTTTAGATTTTTCTATTCTTTTGAGTGAGGCTTGGATGGCTATGTATTTCCCCCTTAGGACTGCCTTTGCAGTATCCCATAGGTTTTGGACCATTGTGTTTTCATTCTCATTGATCTCCATAAATTGTTTAAATGGATTTTTGATTTCCTGGTTTATCAAATCATTCCTGAGCAGGATGGTTCTTAGTTTCCAAGTGTTTGAGTTTCTTCCAAATTTTTCCTCGTGGTTGAGTTTCAATTTCAAAGCATTGTGGTCTGACAATATGCAGGGAATAATTTCAGTCTTTTGGTATCGTTTGAGACCTGCTTTGTGACCCAGAACATGGTCTATTCTTGAGAATGTTCCATGGGCATTAGAATAGAATGAGTATTCTTTGGTTCTGGGGTGTAGTGTTCCATATATATCTATGAGGTCCAACTCGTCGAGTATAGCATTCAAAGCTCTTGTTTCTTTGCTGATTTCTTGCCTAGGTGATCTGTCTATTTCTGATAGTGGAGTGTTGAGGTCTCCTACTATTAGTGTATTTTTATCTATATGTGTCTTTATTGTGGTTAAGAGTTGGCTTGTGTATCTTGCTACTCCCCTGTTGGAGGCATATATATTTATATTTGTCAAATCCACTTGTTGGATACATCCTTTAAGAATAATATAGTGCCCTTCTGTGTCTCTAACTATAGTCTTTAGTTTAAAATCCAATCTGTCTGATATGAGAATTGCTACCCCAGCTTTCTTTTGAGGTCCATTTGCATGAAAGATGGCATTCCATCCCTTTACCTTCAGTCTGAATGTATCTTTTGGTTCAAAATGAGTCTCTTGTAGACAGCAAGTAGATGGGTCATGTCTTTTTATCCAATCTGCAACCCTGTGGTATTTTATGGGAGCATTTAGGCCATTTCCATTGAGACTGATTATTGAGAGATATGATTTTAATGATGCCATGTTGCCAGTAAAGTCTTTGTTTCTATAGATTGTGACTTTGTGTTCTGTATCACTCTTGGGGCCTTTTTACTTTTATAGAACCCCCCTTAATATCTCCTGTAGGGCTGGTTTCGTGGTTACGAAATTGGTCAATGACTGGCGATTCTGGAAGGTCTTTATTTCTCCATCAATTCTGAATGACAGGCTTGCTGGATAAAGGATTATTGGCTGCATGTTTTTCTCTGACAGAGCTTAAAATGCCCCCCCAACCCTTTCTCTCATTCCAGGTCTGTGTAGACAGGTCTGACGTAATTCTGATACCTTTGCCTTGGTACGTGAGAAATTTCTTTGCCCTGGCTGCTTTCAATACTGTATCCTTGGTTCTAATATTTGCAAATTGCAGTATGATGTGACATTGCGTAGGTTTGTCATGGTTGAGCTTGGGAGGGTTCCTCTCTGCCTCCTCGATATGAATGTTTGTTTCCCTTGCTAGATTAGGGAAGTTTTCAGCTATAATTTGTTCAAATATCTCTTCTAGACTCTGTTTTTCTCCATCCCCTCGGGGATGCCGATGATTCTGACATTGGAACGTCAGTAATCTCCCCTAACCTACTTTCCTGAGCATGGATTTTTTTGAGTCCAGATTCTATTTTAGCTTTCTCCTCTACTAACCCATCATTCAATTCGCTGATACGTTCTTCTGCCTCATTCACCCTGGCCATCAGAGCCTCTAGTTTTGACAGCATTTGGCTCATAGAATTTTTAATTTCTGCCAAATTCACTCTCATTTCCGCCCTTAGAGATTCTATATTCTCATTAACATTCTCATTAAAACTTTTTTCAAGTCTACACATCATCTTGACCATTGTTACTCTGAACTCCATTTCTGATAATTTGGTTATATCCATATCCCTTAGTTCTGTGGCAGAGGCCACAGACTCATTGTCTTTTCTTTGCTGGGGGGGAGTTGTCCTTCTCGTCATTCTGATGTGGAGAGGTTGTGGGGTTGTCCAGAGCCAAAATTATTGACCGGGACCCAGGCTGTGCACCCTTGTTTTATAGGGATCTTAGGGATGTGGGCTTCTTGATTTTTCAGCCCTCCTTCTGGGGAAGGGGCCTGCCGCGCCGATACTCAGGCAACCCTGTTTGGGTAGAGTCTCCGTGTCCACTGCGAGGGGGTTGGGGGTGGGCACACTGTGAGCCCGTATTTCCAGGCTTTTGTTCTCTGGCAGCTTTCCCTAGCAGTTTTCTGTGCCTCTTTTGAGAGTCAGAGCAGCAGTGGCCAAATCTCAGCCTGTGTCTCAGAACAGAGGGATCGCAGACCGTTCTCCACTGATGTTCTGGCCATTTTAACTCTGTTTCTGTTGGTGCTGCTCAACCCAGCAGCATCCTGGGATGTGTGCCCCACACCTGGCATCCCAGCCCTCACTTACAGGCCCGGCCCATCTCTGTCCTTTGTGTTTCTAACACCGCCAGCAGCCAGCCATCAGCTGCCCCCATGCACTCCCAGAGCTCCCAGTCTCAGTCTGGTTCCTGTGAGCACACTGGCGTTCCGTTTCAGTCTGGAGGCCTGCGTTCCCCGGCTCACGGTCTCAGTCTGCTCTCTCGAGGGTGCCGGTCCTCGAGTCTGCCCATTCCCCCGTGCAGGTGGCTACCGCTTCCCGGCACCCGAACTCGGCAGCTCCCTCCCCCTTCTGTTTATCTTCTGATATCTGTATGCGGTTTCACGGCTCCCTGCTTTGTACCTCAATATTCATCGCTGGAGCTGTTCATTTGTAGAGATCCAGATGTATCTTCCTGTGTCTCAGGCTGATTCCATGGATGTTCAGGCTGGTTTGGTACCTATCCAACTCGACTCAGAGGACCAGATGAAAAAGGGGTCCCCTACTCCTCCGCCATCTTATCTCTCTCCCTCTTATAAGTTTTCTACAGCATTTCTTGTCATTAAAACCAAATTCATAATGCCATCTATAATCAAAATATTTATATTTAAAACAGGTAGGGTAAAATGAGCTCAAGGGAAATAAGGTTTTCACATTTTATTCATAGTGGTAACAACTTGACTCTAGCATACAGTGATAAGTCATGTATATTTCAATACTTAGAACAATCATTAAGAAAACTAGACAACGCAAAACACTAAAAATATTATAAATAAATGACTATGTATCATGAAAAAGGTTGGTTTGGCCGATGTTGTAGAGGTTGCTGCCTATGTTATCCTCTAGAATTTTGATGGATTCCTGTCTCACATCGAGGTCTTTCATCCATTTGGAGTTTATGTTTGTGTATGGTGTGAGAGAGTGGTCAAGTTTCATTCTTTTGCATGTAGCTGTCCAATTTTCCCAGCACCATTTATTGAAGAGACCGTCTTTTTCCCACCGGATGTTTTTTCCTGCTTTATCAAATATTAGTTGCCCAAAGAGCTGAGGGTCCATTTCTGGGGTCTGTATTCTGTTCCATTGGTCTATGTGTCTGTTTTTGTGCCAGTACCATGCTGTCCTTGTGATCACAGCTTTGTAGTACAGCTCGAAATCCGGCATTGTGATGCCCCCAGCTTTGTTTTTCCTTTTCAACAGTTCCTTGGAGATTCGGGGCCTTTTCTGTTTCCATACAAATTTAAGGACTATTTGTTCCAGTTCTTTGAAAAAATGTCATCGGTGTTTTAATCGGGATAGCATTGAAAGTGTAGATTGCTCTGGGTAGCATGGACATTTTAACTATGTTAATTCTTCTGATCCATGAGCATGGAATATATTTCCATCTTTTTATGTCTTCCTCAATGTCTTTCAAGAGTGATTTATAGTTTCTAGAATATAGGTCCTTTACGTCTCTGGTTAAGTTAATTCCAAGGTAACGTATGGTTTTTGGTGCTATTGTAAATGGGATGGATTCCCTAATTTCTCTTTCTTCAGTCTCGTTATTCATGTACAGAAATGCAACTGATTTCTGAGCATTGATTTTGTATCCCGCCACGTTACTGAATTGCTCTATAACTTCTAATAGTTTGGGAGTGGCTTCTTTTGGGTTTTCCATATAGAGTATCATGTCATCTGCGAAGAGAGACATTTTGACTTCTTCTTTGCCGATTTGAATACCTTTGATCCCTTTTTGTCGTCTGATTGCTGTTGCAAGGACTTCTAGTACTATGTTGAATAATAGTGGCGAGAGTGGGCATCCTTGTCGTGTTCCTGATCTTAAGGGAAAGGCTTCTAGCTTTTCCCCATTGAGAATAATATTTGCAGCAACCTCTACAACATCAGCCAAAGCAACCTTTTTCATGATACATCCCCAAAGGCAAGAGAAACAAAAGATAAAATGAATTTATGGGACTTCATCAAGATTAAAAGTTTCTGCACAGCCAAGGAAACAGTCAGAAAAACTAAGAGGCAGCCCACGGAATGGGAGAAGATATTTGCAAATGACACTACAGATAAAGGACTGGTATCCAAGATCTACAAAGAACTTCTCAAACTCAATACACGAGAAACAAATAAACAAATCAAAAAATGGGCAGAAGATATGAACAGACACTTTTCCAATGAAGACATACAAATGGCCAACAGACATATGAAAAAATGTTCAAAATCATTAGCCATCAAGGAAATTCAAATCAAAACCACACTGAGATACCACCTTACGCCAGTTAGAATGGCAAAAATAGACAAGGCAAGAAACAACAATTGTTGGAGAGGACGTGGAGAAAGGGGATCCCTCCTACATTGTTGGTGGGAATGCAAGTTGGTACAGCCACTCTGGAAAACAGTGTGGAGGTCCCTTAAAAAGTTAAAAATTGAGCTACCCTATGATACAGCCATTGCACTACTGGATGTTTACCCCAAAGATACAGACGTAGTAAAGAGAAGAGCCATATGCACACCAATGTTCATAG
Organism: Ursus arctos; assembly: GCF_023065955.2. Lineage (NCBI taxonomy): Eukaryota > Metazoa > Chordata > Mammalia > Carnivora > Ursidae > Ursus > Ursus arctos. The sequence goes on from NC_079873.1 coordinate 53,501,237, forward strand.
CAGCAATGTCCACAACAGCAAAATCGTGGAAGGAGCCGAGATGCCCTGCAACAGATGACTGGATTAAGAAGTTGTGGTCCATATATACAATGGAATATTACTCAGCTATCAGAAAGAACAAGTTCTCAACATTTGCTACAACATGGATGGCACTGGAGGAGATAATGCTAAGTGAAATAAGTCAAGCAGAGAAAGACAACTATCATATGATTTCTCTCATCTATGGAACATAAGAACTAGAATGATCAGTAGGGGAAGAAAGGGATAAAGAAAGGGGGGGTAATCAGAAGGGGGAATGAAACATGAGAGACTATGGACTATGAGAAACAAACTGAGGGCTTCAGAGGGGAGGGGGGTGGGGGAATGGGATAGACCGGTGATGGGTAGTAAGGAGGGCATGTATTGCATGGTGCACTGGGTGTTATACAAAACTAATGAATCATCGAGCCTTACATCAGAAACCGGGGATATACTGTATGGTGACTAACATAATATAATAAAAAATCATTATAATAATAATAATAATAATAAATCAATAAATAAATGACTATGGAATCTTTAAAAATGTTGAAGTGACTGATAAGAGAGTAAGAAAAGAAACAGAGAAAACAAAGAAAAAACTGGCAGACATGAAGCTAATATAACAATGATAACCTTAAAGTAAATCATCTAAGTACACCAAGTAAAAAACAGAGACTGGTAGGGTGGATAAAAAAGCATAATCTAACTGAATTCTGTTCATTCATCATCAGGGAAATACAAATCAAAACTATAATGAGATATCACATCACGCATGTCAAAATGGCTAAAATCAACAATACTAGAAACTACAGATGTTGCCGACGATGTGGAGAAAGGGGAACCCTCTTGCATTGTGGGTGGGAATGTGAACTGGTGCAGCCATTCTAGAAAACAGTATGAAGATTCCTTTAAAAAGGTAAAAATAGAACTACCCTATGATCCAGGACTTGCACTACTAGGTATTTACCTAAAGGATACAAAAATACCCATTTGAATAGATATATGCACCTTATGTTTATAGCAGCATAACAATAATAGGCAAATTTTGGAAACAGCCAAAATGTCCATTGACTGATGAATGGATAAAGAAGCAGCACTGGGTGTTATATGCAACTAATGAATCTTTGAAAACTACATAAAAAACTAATGATGTATTATATGTTGGCTAATTGAACATAATAAAAAAAGAAGTTGTGATTATATATATGTATATACATATATATGATTATATATGTGATTATATATGCGTGATTTATGTGATTTTAGATATAATTATATTATATATTATATTATATATTATATATAATATAATATATAATATATTATATATAATATTATTATATTGTATATATATATAATATATAATGGGATATTACTCATCCATAAAAAAAGAATGAAATCTTGCCATTTGCAATAATATGGATGGAGCTAGAAAGTATGCTAAGTGAAATAAGTCAGTCAGAGAAAGACAAATACCATAGGATTTCACTCATATGTGGAATTTAAGAAACAAAACAAATGATCATAGGGAAAAGAGAGAAAGAAGCAAACTAGAATCTTAACTATAGAGACCACCTGATGGCTACCAGAGGGGAGGTGGGGGAGGATGGGTTAAGTAGGTGATGGGGATTAAGGAGCATACTTGTGATGAGCACCGAGTGTCATATGGAAGTGTTGAATCACTAAATTGTACACCTAAAACTAATATTACACTGTATGTTAACTAACTGAAATTTAAATAAAAACTTAAAAAAAATAAAAGAAGCTCACTTCAAATTCAACAACATAGATATGCCACACATATCTAAAAGCACAATTCATAATGGAAAAACAAATTTATGTACCACATCAAAAATTTTAAATTTGGGGGGCACCTGGGTGGCTCAGTCGTTAAGCATCTGCCTTCAGCTCAGGGCGTGATCCCACAGTCCTGGGATCGAGCCCCGCATTGGGCTCCCTGCTCCACTGGGAGCCTGCTTCTTCATCTCCCACTCCCCCTGCTTGTGTTCCCTCTCTCGCTGGCTGTCTCCCTCACTGTCAAATAAATAAATAAAAATCTTCAAAATTTTTATTTTAAGTTTTGCTCTATGAAAGTCCATGGAAAGAGGATAAAAAGGTATGCTACAAGGATACATAAAAATGTACAAGCCACATATCCATAAAAGGACTAGTATATTGAATATATTGTCAACTCTGAAAATTCAACAGTTTAAAACCAAAAAAAGCTTGAACAATCCAATTAGAAAATAGGAAAAAGATAGGAGCAGTCATATTACTGAAGAGGGTATACAGATGGCAGATATGAACAGGAAAAAATGTTCAACATCATTAGCCAGAAGGGAAACTTAAATTAAAACCATAATAGAATATCACTATACACTTACCTAGAATAGTTAAATTAAAACAGTTGTGACACCAAATACTGATGAGGATGAAGATAAACTAGATGATTCAGGCATTGCTGATGGGAATGTGAAATTTTTCAACCACTCTGGAAAATAGTTTAGGACTTTTCTAGGAAACAAAACATCAGATTCCCAATGTGCACAGATCTTTCACTTGTGCTCTGGGTTTCTAGTATCCCTGCTTGAACAGATGTTTAGATTCCAAATCATAGTTCTCAATGTCTTAGTAGTTTATTGTGATGTTTTATATTACAAATGCAGGTGTCTTCAGATCAAAAAGAAGTTAGAAGGTGAGCTTCCCATACACCTGGTCATTGTGGCAAGAGGACACCCCAGGCTACCTAGCTTTTTGAAGTGATGGTGGAGAAAATCAAGGATACATGATGAATAAATGTCATGTAGGATCTTGAACTGGATAGTGAAATAGAAATAGAAAAGGTAAACTGAGGGATTCAGAGGGGAGGGCGTGGGGGAATGGGATGGGCTGGTGATGGGTAGTAAGGAGGGCACGTATTGCATGGTGCACTGGGTGTTATACGCAACTAATGAATCATTGAACTTCACATCAAAAACCAGGGATGTACTGTATGATGACTAACATAATATAATAAAAAAATATTATTATAAAAAAAGAAAGAAAAGGTAAATTAATAGAAAAACTGGAGAAATCCAAGAAGTTTCTAGTTAAGTTAGCAATATTGAAACAATATGAATTCTTTAGTTTTGATTATTATTCCACATTAATAAAAGATTTTAATATTAGGGGAAGCAAAGTGAAATATATACATGTGAACACTGCGCTATCATTACCACACTTCTATAAATGTAAATTTATTTCAAAACAAAATGTTTTTCGGGGAGCCTGAGTGGCTTAGTTGGTTAAGCATTTGCCTTCGGCTCAGGTCATGATCCCAGGGTCCTGGGATTGAGCCCCACATTGAGCTCTCTGCTTAGCAGGGAGCCTTCTTCTCCTCTCCCTCTGCCTGCCTCTCTGCTTACTTGTGCTTGCGCTCTCCCTCCCCCCCCAAATAAATAAATAAAATCTTTTAAAAAATGTTTTTTTAGGGGTGCCTGGGTGGCTCAGTCATTGAGCTTCTGCCTTCGGCTCAGGGCATGATCCTGGCATTCTGGGATCGAACCCCACATCAGGCTCTTCCGCTGGGAGCCTGCTTCTTCCTCTCCCACTCCCTCTGCTTGTGTTCCCTCTCTCGCTGGCTGTCTCTCTCTCTGTCGAATGAATAAATAAAATCTTTTAAAAAATGTTTTTTAATTTGGGGGTACTTGGGAAGATGGTAAAGTAGGAGGTCCCTGAGCTCATCATATCACATGCTTACAACTAGACGTCATCCACATCAAAGTCTATAAACTAGAGAGTTATCTAAAGACTGGCAGAACCAACTCCAAAACTTTAAAAAGAGAAGCAGCTGTGTCTGAAAGTTTAGAAAGGTCAGAAAGGTGGAGAAAGGCCACCCCCAGGAGGGAGGGAGCTATGCACCAAAGCAGGACAGAGAAGCCGGCCCTCACACCAGGGAGTTCACACAGGAAAGACCAATCCCCATAACATTTGGCTTTAAAAAACAGAGGTGCTGAATTTTGTGAGTTTATAAAACCAGTGGGACTTGGAGCCTGGAGCTTTAAAAGTCAGTTGACTCAGCCGTGGGAAAACCAGGAGGGCAAGTGATAGCTGGGTCACCTTAAAGAGACAGCAGCCTGCAAAGAGAGGCAACATAAAAACAGGAGTTTACACAATGCTGGGGGCAAACAGTAGACAGATTCTGATACTGATTTTGGAGCATGTTGGGAGGTTTTTTTGAAAATGAGCTAGCTGGCAGGTATCATTTTCCTTTCCTGCCTCCAGCATAAACACAAGGCCATCTGCAAGAGGAGGTGCTGCACAAACACTTGCTACTTAACCTTCTAGTAGTGTGCCATGCCCACAAGTTCTCCTGATGACTTTCCCACTCCAAGTCTGCTTTCCTCAGCCCTGGACTCAGGGCAAATTTTGTTAAAGCTACTCACATACTGTGCTCAGCAGCAAAGTGCACAGCTGCCACCATCCACCATACCCAGCCATCACACATGACCAGCTGTGCACCCCCAGCCACCTTCATGCACCTGGCCCAGCCATGTCCTACACTCATTGCACTCTGTGTCCAGCCTCATGTCCCTAGCTGCCCAAGCACACAACCCCTACCCACCACAGTCCTTTGGGTGATCCAGCATAAGAATAGTAGCCCAGCAAAAATTTTGCTAACACAGTCGCCTGACTCCCAAAATCCCTGGTGGGCATGCTGCCTCAGTCCCACTAATACCAGAGAGTGAACACAGCCCACAAAATGCAGAGTCAGTACTGGTGACTGCACTGAAAGGAAAGTGTCTCAGAAACAGCAGCAGGACATAAGCAACCCACATAGGATACTTTACTGAAGTTCCAGGTTCTGGTGAACAGAGGACACTGAACTACATAAAGTCACTGCTTTCTTCATAAAGTCACTACTTTCAAGAGCAGAAGACATAACTGACTTTCTTAGCACAGACAAACAGACACAGAGAGGCAGACAAAGTGAAGAGATACAGAAATGTACCCCAAATGCCACAGCCAGAGATCTAAGTGAAACAGATATAAGTAACATACCTGATGGAGAATTGAAGCAATGATCATAAGGGTACTCACTGGGCTTGAGAAAAAAGTGGAACACATGAATGAGACCCTTAACACGGAGATAAGGAATAATGTAGCAGAGAATAAAGGGCTCATAAACAAAATGAAAAGCACACTTGACAGAATGAATGGCAGGGTGGAAGAAGAAGAGAAGTGAATAAGTGAACTACAGGATAAAGTAATGGAAAATAATCAAGGTGAACATAAGAGAGAAAAAAAGAATTATACAAAACAAGAATGGACTTAAGGAATTCAATGATTCAATCAAACACGATAACACTTGTATTATAGGAATTTCAGAAGAAGAGAGAGAAAAGGGGGCAGAAAATTAATTTGAAGAAACAATAACTAAAAATCTCCATAATCTGGGTAAGGAAACAGATTATCCAGATCCAGGAGGCACAGAGAACTCCCAAGAAAATAAAATAAAAAAAAAGCAGACCCACAGCAAGACATAATTAAATTGGCAAAATACAGTGATAACGAAAAAATTTTAATTGCACTAAGGTAAAAGAAGATAGTAACTTAGAAGGGAAAATCCATAAGGCTAGCAGGAGATTTTTTAACAGAAACTTTCCAAACCAGAAGGGAATGGCATGATATATTCAGAATTCTGAATGGGAAAAATCTATAGGCAAAAACTCTCTGTCCAGCAAAGCTATCATTCAGGATAAGAGAAATAGAGAGATTTCCAGAGAAACAAAACCTAAAGGAGTTCATGACCACTAAACCACCCCTGCAAGAAATGATAAAGAGGATACTTTGAGTGGAAAGGAGACAGCAGAGTGACAGTAAGAAGTTAGATAACACAAAAGCAATGAAAATGAATGTTTCTGTAAAATCAGTCAAGGAATTAACAAAATAAAAGGACATAAAAGGTTGGAGGGCACGATGGTGGCAGACTAAGGGACCCCGTTTCATCTGGTCCCTCAAATTTAGCTGGATATCTATCAAACCATTCTGAGCACACACAATGAGATGTAAGAAGATTTATCTGGATCTCTATAAGCAAAACAATGACTACTTTTTGCGAAGTAGGAGGTGCAGAATCTTGAATCTTCAGGGGAAATATGGGGAGATAAACAAAGAGGGAAGGGAGCCTCCATAAGCCAGCCACCAGAAAGTTATATAACACTGGAGTAAAAAATCAGGGTGCTTAGAAATCTGCTCCAGTGAAAGACATCCCTTTCTGAAAAGAGATTTGCAGAGGGCATGAATAACAGGAATCTGTGGAGTTTGGTACACACAGAATTGGAGACAGTTTGACCTGGAAGGTTTATTGAAGAATGGGGACCTCAAACTTGTGCCTCTGGGCCAAAGATTCCCATGCAGCCATATTTGCTCTGACCCTCCAAAGAGAAGTAGAAAACCACCAGGGAACAAAAGCCACACAGAGAAACAGCTCACATTAAGCCCATCCCCCTGACGGGGGGGGGGCAACTCCACCTAGGCAAAGACACCTGAGAAGCCGAGCAGCAGTCCCCTCCCCCAGAAGACAGACTGGAAGAACAGGTGAATGATAAGCTTATTTCTCACAGGACTGTAAAACTCCAGTGCCAGGGGAAAATAATATGGGGATCTCCAGGTGTTCCCTCATGACTCATTTATACTTCAAGCTAAAATTTTACATTTCTTTTTTCTTTCTTTTTTCTTTTTTTTAAACCTTGTTCTATTTTCAAATAGTTTCATATTAACCAACGTATGTTTTTAAGTTGCTTTTGAACTTTTATTTTTTTCACAACTACATTTTATAGATTTATGCCCATACTAGTCCATTTTTCACTGTATTCAATTTTATCTTGATATATATATATATATATATATATATATATATATATATATATATATATATATATATATGATTTCTCTGCAATTTTGGTATATAGAGTCTTCCAACACAGAGACCAAAAATCAATCAGGAACAGACAGATCACCACGCTTTGTTCACCCTGTGAGATTTTAATCTCTCTCCCCATCCCGCCTTTTATAATGTTTTGGGTCATCTTGGCTTTATTTGCGTATCTGTGGTAGCTTCCAACCACATCAGATTTTTTCCAAGGTGCATTTTGCTTGGGTCATGTTTGATATTTTGGATTCTGTTCATTCACTCAACCATCCCTCTACAGAATGAGTAGGAGGAGGAACTCTTAACAAAGAAAAGAATCTGAGACAATGTCTCTGCCAAAGAACAAATGGATATGGATATAAGCAAGATGTCAGAGACAGAATTCAGGATAGCAACCATAAAGTCAATAGCTAGGCTTGAAAAAAGCATTAGTGACAATATAGAATCTCTAAGGGCAGAAATGAGATCTAATCAGACCTAACTTAAAAATGCTCCGAATGAGATGCAGTCTAAGCTGGATACTCTAACAGCCAGGGTCAATGAGGCAGAAGAGCAAATCAGTGATCTAGAAGACAAGCTGATGGAATGAATGGAAGTTGAAGTAAACACAGATAGGCAGCTAGTAGCCCATGACAATAGACTTAGAGAGATTAACGATGCCATTAAATATTCCAATGTCAGAATTATTGGGATTCCTGAGAGGGTGGAGACAGAGAGAAGACTAGAAGGTATATCTAAGAAAATCATAATGAGGACTTCCCTAATCTGGCGAAGGAAACAAGCATTCTTGTCCAAGAGGCAGAGAGGACCCCTCCCAAAATCAATAAAAATAGATCAACACCCTGACATATAATAGCTAAGCTTGCAAAACTTACAATGAAGGAAACTATCCTAGGAATAACTAGGGAGAGGAGTTTCCTTATATATGGAAGTAGGAATATCAGAATAGTATCGGACCTATCCACAGAGACATGGCAAGCCAGAAAGAGCTGGCTACACATATTCAGGGTACTAAATGAGAAGAACATGCAGCCAAGAATACTTTATCCAGTAAGGCTGTTTTTCAGAATGGATGGAGAGGTGAGAGCTTCCATGACAGGCAGAAACTGAAAGAATATGTGACTACCAAGCCAACCCTGCAAGAAATATTAATGGGGATTCTGTAAGCAAAGAGAGACCCCAAGAGTAATATAGAACATAAATTAACAGAGACAGTCTACAGAACCAGGGACTTTACAGGCAATACAATGGCACTGAATTCATATCTTTCAATAGCTACTCCCAATGTAATTGGACTGAATGCTTCTATCAAAAGACACAGGGTTTCAGATTGGATAAAAAAGGAGGACTCATCCATATGCTGCCTACAAGAGACTCATTTTGAACCTCAAGACACCTCCAGATTGAAAGTGAGGGGATGGAGAACCATTTACCATGGTGACAGACCTCAAAAGAAAGCTGAAGTAGAAATCCTCATATCAGATAAATTAGATTTTAAACCAAAGAGAGTAGTAAGATATGTAGAGGGACACTATATCATACTTAAAGGGTCTATCCAACAAGAAAATCTAACAATTGTAAACATCTATGGCCCCAAATGGGAGAAGCCAATTACATAAACCAATTAATAACCAAAATAAAGAAACATAATGATAGTAATACATTAATAGTAGGAGACTTCAACACTCCACTCACAGGCATGGACAGATCATCTAAGCAGAATATCAACAAAGAAACAAGAGCTTTGAAAGGCACATTGGACCAGATGGACTTTGTAATTATATACAGAACATTCCATCCTAAAGCAACAGAATACACATTCTTCTGGACGGCACGTGGAACCTTCTCCAGAACAGATCACATACTGGGTCACAAATCAGATCTCAACCTATACCAAAAGTTTGAGATTATTCCCTGCATATTCTCAGACCACAATGCTTTGAAAGTTGAACTCAAACATAGGGAAAAATTTGGAAGGAACTCAAACAGTTGGAGTGTAAAGAGAATCCTGCTAAAGAATTATTGGGTCAAACAGGAAATTAAAGAAGAACTTAATTCATGTAAACCAATGAAAATGAAAACACATCAGTTCAAAACCTATGTGATACTGCAATGGCAGTCCTTAGAGGGAAGTACATAGCCATTCAAGCTTCTCTCAAAAAATTAGAAAAATCCCAAATGCACAAGCTAATCTTACACCTAAAGGATCTAGTGAAACAACAGCAAATAAAGCCCAAACCAAGCAAAAGAAGAGAAATAATAAAGATTAGAGCAGAAGTCAATGAAATAGAAACTAGAACAGTAGAAGAGATCGATGAGACTAGAAGCTGGTTCCTTGAAAGAATTAATAAGATCCATGGACCTCTGGCCAGATTTATCCAAAAGAAAAGAGAAAAGACCCAAATTAATAAAATCATGAATGAAAGGAGAAATCATGACTAATACGAAAGAAATAGAGACAATTATTAGAAATTACTGCCAGCAGCTATATGCCATCAAACTAGACAATCTGGAAGAAATTGATGCATTCCTGGGCACTTATAAACTACCGTGGTTGAAAGAGGAAGAACTAGACAGCCTGAACAGACCAATAACCAGCAAGGAAATTGAAACAGTAATCAAAAACCTTCCAAAAAATGAGTCCAGGACCAGATGGCTTCCCAGGGAAATTCCACAAAACATTTAAATAAGAAATAATGCTTATTCTACTGAAGCTGTTTTGAAAAATAGAAAAGGAAGGAAAACGTCCATACTCATTCTATGAGCCAACATTACCCTGATCCCAAAACCAAAGACCCCATCAAAAAGGAGAATTACAGACCAATATCCCTGATGAATATGGATGCCAAAATACTCAACAAGATCCTAGCCAATAGAATTCAACAGTACATTAAAAGGATTATTCACCACAACCAGGTGGGATTTATTCCTGGGATACAAGAGTGATTCAACATTCACAGTCAATCAACGTGACACATCACATTAACAAAAGAAGAGACAAGAACCATATGATCCTCTCAATTGATGCAGAAAAAGCATTTGACAAAACACAGCATCCTTTCCTGATTAAAATTTTTCAAAATATGGGGATAGAGAGAACATACCTCAATATCATAACAGTCATCTATGAAAAGCCCACAGCTAATATCATTCTCAATGGGGAAAAAGCCCACAGCTAATATCATTCTCAATGGGGAAAAACTGAGAGCTTTTCCCCTAAGGTTAGGAATATGACAGGGATGCCCACTCTCACCACTGTTGTTCAACATAGTACTGGAATCCTAGCCTCAGCAATCAGACAACAAAAAGAAATAAAAGGTATTCAAATTGGCAAAGAAGAAGTCAAACTCTCTCTTTGCAGATGACATGACACTTTATGCGGAAAACCCAAAAGACTCCACCCCCAAATTACTAGCACTCATACAGCAATTCAGCAATGTGGCAGGATACAAAATCAATGCACAGAACTCAGTTGCATTTCTATACACTAAAAATGTAACTGAAGAAATAGAAACTAAAGAATCAATTCCATTTGCAATAGTGCCAAAAGCCATAAAATACATAGGAATAAACCTAACCAAAGAGGTAAGTGATCTATACTCTAGAAAGTAAAACAAACAAACAAACAAAAACACTTAGGGAAGAAATTGAGGAAGACACAAACAGCTCTTGGATTGGAAGAATAAATATTGTTAAAATGTCTATCCTTCCCAGAGCAATTTACACTTTCAATGTCATCTGTATTAAAATAACATTGGCATTTTTCAAAGAGCTAAACAAACAATCCCAAAATTTGTATGGAACCAGAAAAAACCTGGAATCATGAGGGGAATGTTGAAAGGGAAAACCAAAGCTGGGGGCATCACAATGCCTGACTTCAAGCTATATTACAAAGCTATGATCACCAAGACATCATGGTATTGGCACAAAAACAGACACATAGATCAATGGAACAGAATAGAGACTCCAGAAATGGACCCTTAGTTCTATGGTCCACTAATCTTTGACAAAGCAGGAAAGAATATCCAATGGAAAAAGATAGTCTCTTCAATAAATGGTGCTGGGACAATTGGACAGCCACATATAGAAGAATGAAAATGGACCATTCTCTTACACCATACAGAAAGATAAACTCAAAATGGGTGAAAGACCTCAATGTGAGACAGGAATCCATCAAAATCTTATAGGAGAATGTAGGTGGTAACCTCAACGACATTGCCCACAGCAACCTATTTCATGACATGTCTACGAAGGCAAGGGAAACAAAAACGAAAACAAAAATGAACTTTTGGGACTTCACCAAAAGGTTCTGTACAGCAATGGAAATTGTCAACAAAACAAAGAGACAACCCATGGAGTGGGAGAAGATATTTGCAAATGACATGTCAGATAAAGGGCTTGTATTCAAGATCTATATAGTACTTCTCAAACTCAACACCCAAAAAAAAAAAAAAAACCCAAATAATCCAGTCTAGAAATGGGCAGAAGACATGAACAGACATTCCTCCAAAGAAGACTTACAAATGGCCAACAGACACAAGAAAAAATGTTCAACATCACTAGCCATCAAGGAAATGCAAATCAAAACCACAATGAGATGCCGCCTTAGACCAGTTAGAATGGCAAAAATTAACAAGACAAAAAACAACAAGTTTTGGCGAGGATGTGGAGAAAGAGTAACCCTCTTACACTGTTGGTGGGAATGCAAGCTGGTATAGCCACTGTGGAAAATGGTATGGAGGCTCCTCAAGACATTAAAATAGAGCTACCCTATGACCCAGCAATTGAGCTACTACATATTTACCCCACAGATACAGATGTAGTGAAAAGAAGGGGCACATGCCCCCAATGTTCATAGCAGCAATGTCCACAATAGCCAAACTGTGGAAGAAGCTGAGATGCCCTTCAACAGATGAATGGATAAAGAAGATGTGGTTAATGCATACGATGGAATATTAGCCACCAGAAAGGATGGATGTCTACCATTTGCATCGACATGAATGGAACTGGAGGGGATTATGCTAAGTGAAATAAGTCAAGCAGAGAAAGAGAATTATCATATGGTTTCATTCATAAGTGAAACATAAGGAATAGCATGGAGGACCACAGGGGAAAGGAAGGAAAACTGAAGGGGAAGAAATCAGAGAAGGAGATAAGCCATGAGAGACTCTGGACTCCAGGACCTAAACTGAGGGTTACAGAAGGTAGGGGGTGGGGGTGGGGTACCTGGGTGGAGGCATGTGTTGTGATGAGCACTGGGTGTTACACGCAACTAATGAATCATTGAACACTACATCAAAAGTTAATGATGTACTCTATGTTGGCTGATTGAACATAATAAAAAAAGGCAAAAAAAAAGATGTCATACATGACATCATAGGAAAAACAAGAATGCAAAGGAGGTTGAGAGAACAAGAAGGAAGGAGACAAAATGTCATCCATGGATTACAGTACCTACAGCCAAGCTCAGCCCAGCAGGGCTACAGTGAGTACAGTGTGTACATTGCCCAGTCCACTCAAGAATATACACAGACCACTGGAGCATATGGGCAGCAAAGTTAATGGAACCTTTGTACAGCCCACTGATGTCAGCTATACTCAGGCTCAGACCACTGCAACCTCTGCCACACCACCTATGCAACTTCTTATGGACAGGCTCCCTCTGGTTATACTTCTCCAACTGCCCCACTGGTGTATAGTCAGCCTGTCCAGGTGTATGGCACTGGTGCTTATGAAACCACCACCTACGGTTGCTACCACTCAGGCCTCCTATGCAACTCAGTCTGCATATGGCACTCAGCCTGCTTACCAAGCCTATGGACAGCAGCCAGCAGCCACCATACCTGTAAGACCATAGGATGGTAACAAATCTGTTGAAACTAGTCAACTTTAATCTAGTACAAGGAGTTATAACCAGCCCAGCCTAAGATATGGACAGAGTAACTACAGTTATCCCCAGGTACCTGGGACCTACCCATGCAGCCAGTCACAGCACTACCATCTTATCCTCCTACCAGCTATTCCTCTAGACAGTGGACTAGTTATGATCTGAGCAGTTACTCTCAGCAGAACACCTATGGGCATCCAAGAAGCTCTGGACAGCAGATTAGCTATGGTCAATAAAGCAGCTATGAGTAGCAGTCACCCACTAGTTAACCTCCTGACAAACTGGATCCTACAGCCAGGCTCCATATCAATATAGCCAACAGAGCATCAGCAGAGTTCATTTCAACAGGACTACCCCAGTAGCATGGGTGTTTATGGGCAAGAGTCTGGAGGATTTTTCAGACCAGGAAAGAACTAGAGCGTGAATGGCCCTGATAACTGGGACATTAAAAGAGGGGGATTTTATTACAGAGGCATGGGCAGAGGTGGGTAGGGAGGAGGACATGACGGAATGAGTATCTCTGGAAAGTAAGGTGGTTTCAATAAGCCTAGTGGACCCTTAGAGGAAGGACCAGATCTTGATCTAGGCCCACTTATAAATCCAGATGGAGACTCTGACAACAGTGCAATTTATGTGCAAGGTTTAAATGGCAATGTGACTCTAGATGATCTGGCATACTTTTTCAAGGGAATCAGACAAACCATAATTCATATTTACTTGGACAAGGAAACAGGAAAGCCCAAAGGCAATGCTACAGTGTCTTATGAAGACCCACCAACTGCCAAGGCTGCCATGGAATGGTTTGATGGGAAATATTTTCAAGGGAGTGAACTTAAGGTTTCTCTTGCTCCACAGGAAGCCTCCAAAGAACAGCATGCAGTTTGGTATGCTTCCCTTGAGGGCAGAAGGATGCTGCTGCCACACTGTGGAGGTCCGGGGGGCCCCATGGGTCACATGGGAGGCAATAGAGGAGACGGAGGTGGCTTCCCCCTAAGAGGGCCCCAGGGTTCCCAAGGGAACCCATCTGGGGGAGGAAATGTCCAGCACTGAGCTGGGACTGGCAGTGTCCTAATCTGGGGTGTGGAAACCAGAACTTCACCTGGAGAACAGAATGCAACAAGTGTAAGTCCCCAAAGCTTGAAGGCTTTCTTCCATCACCCTTTCCACCATCTGGGTGGTGACCATGGCAGAGGCGGTCCTGGTGGCATGATGGGAGGAATAGGTGGCCTTATGGTCCATGGTGGTCCCCATGGAATGTTCAGAGGTGGCCATTGTGGAGACAGAGGTGGCTTCAGTAGTGGCCGGGTCATAGACTGAGATGGCTTTGGTGCAGGAACACAAGGTGGCCTTGGACCTTCGATGGAACAGATGGGAGGAAGAAGAGGCAGGCATGGAGGACCTGGGAAAATGGATAAAGGCAAGGAGTGCCAGGAAGGCAGAGACAAGCCCTATTAGAAGCAGAGACTCTGCAGAACTGCATTGACTACCAGATTTATTTTTTTAAACAGGAAATGTTTTAGATTTATAATTTCATATTTATAATTTTGACCACAATATTATGATTATTCCTTGTCTGTACTTTAGTATCTTTCATCATCTGTAATGAAACATTAAAACAAGTTAAATGGTACTGTGCCAAGTTTTTTATCCTTCCTTTAAAGATGGTAGTTTAACTAAGACTAAACAATGGGAACCCCTTGTGAGCATGCTAGTATCATTGTGGAGAACGAAGAAGGCCTCAAACTGTAACAATGTTAATGGTTGTGATATTTTTTACATAAAATTCCAAATGTTCATAAAAATATTACACTATATACCTAAAACATTGTAAGAGAGGAGTAAAGAATGTGTTGAAACTTAAACAATCATGAATTTAATGTAGATTGCTATGTGCAGAAGATGTTATATACAAATCTAATGATACCCGAAATCAAAACCACTAATAAATATACAAAAAAATAAAGAGAAAGAAATCTCAATATATCACTAAAAAACCCCAACAAAACAGAAAATCAGGAAACAAAGAAAAGAAGGGATCAGAGAAAATCTTCAAAAACAACCAAATAAAAACAACCAAAACAAATAAAATGACAATAAATATATATCTATCAATAATTATTTTAAATGTAAATGAAATAAAAGATAAAAGCTCCAATCAAAAGACAAAGGGTGATAGAATGGGTGAAAAAACAAGATGCATCCCTATGGTGCCTGTAAGAGATTCATTTTAGACCTAAAGACACGAGCAAATTGAAAGTGAGGGGATGGTGAAATATCTATCACGCAAATAGATGTCAAAAGAAAGCCAGAGTAACAATACTTATATCAGACAAAATAGAACTTAAACCAAAGAGTGTAACAAAAGACAAAGAAAACACTATATAATAATAAAGTGGAAAATCCTTTAAGAAATATAAGAATTATAAATATTTTAGCACCCGACATAGGAGAACCCAAATACATAAAACAGCTAATAACAAATATAAAGGAAATAATTGATACTAATACAATAATACTAACGGATGTTAATATCCTGCTTACATTGTTGGACAGATCATCAAACCGAAAATAAATATGGAAACAATGGCTTTGAATCACAATGAAACTGATGGATTTAACAGATATATTAAAAACATCCCATCATAAAAGAGCAAAGTACACATTCTTTTCAAGTGCACATGGAACATCCTACAGAATAGATCACATATTAGCTCATTAAACAAGTCTTAATTAATTCAAGAGGATTAAAGTCATACCATGCATCTTTTCTGTCCACATTGGTATGAAACTAGAAGTCAACCACAAGAAAAAAGTCTGGAAAGACCACAAATACATGAGGTTAAAGATTATGCTACTAAGCACTGAATGGGTCAACCAGAAAATAAAACAATAAATTAAAAAGTACATGAAAATGAAAACACAATTGTCCAAAACCTGTGGGATGCAGAGAAAGTGGTTCTAAGAGAGAAGTTTATAGCAATACAGGCTTACCATGGGAAGCAAGAAAAATCTCAAATAAACATCCCAACCTTACACCCTAAGGAGCTAGAAACAGAACAACAAACAAAACCTAAAACAGCAGAAGGAAGGAAATAATGAACATTAGTGCAGAAATAAATGAATAAAAACTAAAAAAACAAAACAAACAAACAAAAAAAAAACAGTAGAATGTATCAATGACACCGGAAGCTGGTTCTTTGAAAAGATAACAAAATTGATAAACGTCTAGCCAGACACATAAGAAAAACAACAACAAAATGACTCAAACAAAATCACCAACAAAAGAGGAGAAAAAACAACCAACAATACAGAAATACAAACAATTGTAAGAGAATTTTATGAAAACCTATGTGCAAACAAATTGGACAACCTAGAAGAAATGGATCAATTCCTGGAAACATATAAACTACCAACACTGAAACTGGAAGAAATAGAAAATTTGAACGAACTGATAACCGGCAAAGAAATTGAATCAGTAATCAAAAAACATTCCCAACAAACAAGTCTAGGAATGGATGGCTTCACCGGCAAATTCTACCAAACATTTAAAGAGTTAATACCTATTCTTCTCATTCCATTCCAAAAAACAGAAAAAGAAGGAAAACTTCCAAATCCATTCTATCAGGGCACCATTTTCCTGATACCAAAACTGGATAAAGACACCAGTAAAAATGAGAACTACAAGCCAATATCCATGATTAATTTAGATGCAACAATCCTCACTATCAAACTAAATGTAAAAATACATTATAAAAATCATTCACCATGATCAAGTGGGATTTATTCCTGGGTTGCAAGGGTGGGTCAAAATTTGCAAATCAATCAATGTGATACATCATAACAATAAAGGAAAGGATAAAAACCATACAATCCTTTCAACAGATATAGAAAAAGCATTTAACAAAGTACAATATCCATTCATAATAAAAGCCCTCAAAGTAGGTTTAGAGGAACACAGTTCAACATAATGAAAGGCCATATCTGAAAAACCTACAGTGAACATCATACTCAAGGGGGAAAAATTGAGAGCTGTTCCCCTAAGATCAGGAACAAGACAAGGATGTCCAATCTCACCACTTTTATTCAACATAATACTGAAAGTCTTAGCCACCACAATTGGAAAACAAAAAGAAGTAAAATGCATCCAGATCAGAAAGGAAGAAGTAAAACTCTCACTATTTGCAGTTAATAGGATACTATGTATAGAAAACCTAAAAGGCTCCACCAAAAGACTGCTAGAACTGGTAAAGGAATTCAGTAAGATCACAAGATACAAAATCAATGTGCAAAAGTCTGTTATGTTTCTATACACTAATAATGAAGCAGCAGAAAGAGAAATTAAGAGACCAATCCCATTTACAATTGTACCCAAAATAACAAGATACCTGGGAATAAACCTAACTAAAGAGGTGAAAGATCTGTACTCTGAAAACTATAAAACATTGATGGAAGAAATTGAAGATGACACAAAGAGATAAAAGACATTCCATGCTCATGGATTAGAAGAACAAATATTGTTAAAATGTCTATACTACCCAAATCAATCCACAGATTTAATGCAATTTCCATCAAAATACCAATAGGATTTTTCACAGAACTAGAACAAAAAATCCTAACATTTTTATGGAACCACAAAAGACCCTGAATAGCCAAAGCAGTTTTGAAAAAGAAAAGCAAAGCTGGAGATATCACATTTCCAGACTTTAAGTTATATCACAAAGCTGTAGTAATAAAAATGGTATGGTACTGGCACTAAAATACACACATAGATCATGGAACAGAGTAGAAAACTCAGAAATAATCCCACAATTATATGGTCAATTAATATTTGACAAAGCAGAAAAGAATAATCAATGGGAAAAAGGCAGACTCTTCATCAAATGGTGTTGGGAAAACCAGTAATCTACATGCAAAAGAATGAAACAGGAACACTTTCTTACACCATACACAAAAAATAAATTCAAACTGGATTAAAGACATAAATGTGAGACCTGAAACCATAACAGTACTAGAGGAGAACTCAGGCAGTAACCTCTTTGATATTGGCTGTAGCAACTTTTTTCTAGATATGTCTTCTGAGACAAGAGAAACAAAAACAAAAATAAACTATTGGGACTTCATCAAAATAAAAAGCTTCTGCACAGAGAAGGAAACAATCAACAAAACTAAAAGGCAACCTATGGAATAGGAGAAGATATTTGCAAATGATATCTGACAAAGGGTTAGTGTCCAAAATATACAAAGAACTTATAAAACTCAATTCCCCAAAAAACCTGAATAATCTGATTTAAAAATGGCTAGAAGACATGAATAGACATTTTTCCAAAGGAGACATACAGATGCCTAAAAGACACATGAAAAAAATGCTCAATACCAGTCATCATTGGGGAAATACAAATCAAAACTACAATGAGATATCACCTCACATCTGTAAGAATGGCTAAAATCAACAACACAAGAAACAACAGATATTGGCAAGGCTGTTATGCACTGTTGGTGGGAATACAAACTGGTGCATACACTCTGGAAAACAGTATGGAGGTTCCTCAAAAAGTTAAAAATAGTACTACCCCATGATCCAGCAATTGCACTAGTAGGTATTACCCAAAAATTACAAAAACACTAAGTCAAAGGGATACATGCACCCCTATGTTTATTACAGCATTATTTACCATAGCCAAATTATGGAAGCAGCCCAAGTTTCCGTTGATCAATGAATAAATAAAGAAGTGGTATATAGTTTATTTCCTCTCTCCCTTGCCTCCCTTCCCACATGTTCATCTGTTTTCTTTCTTAAATTCTACATTAGTGAGATCGTATGATATTTATCTTTCTCTGAATTATTTCACTTAGTATCATACACTCTAGTTCCATCTACATTATTGCAAATAGCAAAATTTCATTCTTTTTGATGGCTGAGTAATATTCTTGTGTGTGTGTGTGTGTGTGTGTGTGTGTGTATCACATATAGATGGGTGAAGGGTTTTGGGCACTTTTTGTGATGAGCACTGGCTGTTGTATGTAAGTGATGAATCACTAAATTCTACTCCAGAAACCAACATTGCACTGTATGTTAACTAAGTAAAATTTGAATAAAAAATAAGTGATATATATACATATATTTCATTATATATATATATTTCATTATATGTGTAAATAGATATTTCATTATATATGTATATATACATATATATACATAAAGGAAAGGATAAAATAAAAAATATATAATGAAATATCTATTTACACATATAATGTATATATATACATATATAATGAAATTTTATTCAGCCATAAAGAAGAATGAAATGTTGCCATTTGCAATGGCATGGATGCAGCTAGGGAGTATAATGCTAAGTGAAATAACTCAGTCAGACAAAGACAAATACTATATGATTCACTCATATGTGGAATTTAAGAATCAAATCAAAACAAATGAGCAAAGGAAAATGAGAGAGAGAGAAAGAGAGAGAGAGACACCAAGAAACAGACACTGAACTATAGAGAACAAACTGATGGTTACAGGGAGTGAAGGGGCAGGGGGATGATTGAAACAGGCAATGGGGATTAAGGAATTAAGGAGTACACTTGTCCTGATGAACACCTGGTGAGGTATGAAATTATTGAATCACTATATTGTACACCTGAAAATAATATAACACTCTATGTTAACTATGGCATAATAAAAAGAAAACATAATCAAATGATTTTAAAAATAATGAGTATTACTTTGGCAATTAAGATGACTGAGACAATAGGCACCAACAGCCTTTCTAGAGATATGCTATAGTCCCTTTGAAAAAAAAAAATTACAACTTGATTTTTGCTATTCCAAAGACATATTTTTGTTAGTTTTATTTTCTTTACCTTGTTTTTGTTTTAACAGGCATCAGTTAATTAGTTTTATTTTCCCCTTGTCCGAGATGCTAGCCTCATTCTGTTCCCTTGAGGTATAGACATTTTCAAATTCTGTGTATCTCACACTCCCCTCGTATTATCTCTCAAATATGAGGGCACCTTGAGTTTTTCATAATCTGTCTTGTATTATGTGGATCATGTTTCCATTCCATTTTAGTGTAAGCTCCTTTAAGATTGGTACTGTACCTTACTACCCTATAAACAATCTAGGCACATAATGTAAGTTTACATGGAGAAAACTCCTTTGTGAGTTTAGGCTAACTTGATTTTTTAATATTTTTTTTAAATAGCTTTTTTTCTGATCCTTTCTCTCTCTCTCTCTCTCTTTCATGGTTTGCTGGTTTTCTTTAGTGATATACTTGTGTTTCTTACTTTTTTTTGCATATCTCTTATTGTTTTTTTTTTTTTTTGATGTGTGGTTTCCAGTCGGTTTATAGATAACATCTTTGGCATGTAGCAGTCTCTATTAAACGGATGGTCACTTAATTTTGAACTCATCCTTTACTCCTCTCTTCTCCACATTGCAGATATTTGGTATCATCTTTCACTTCCTTTATTTTGGGTTTCTCTTGATTGGTTTTTACAGATACACTTACTTGTTTTTTGCTTTTACGCTTTCTATTTTTCTTACTCTTAGTTATGGCTTTTGCTTTCCACCCACAGAGTGCCCCTTAATAGCTCTTGTAGGGCTGGTGTACTGGTCATGAATTCTTTTATCTTTTGTTTGTCTGGGAAACTATCTCTCCTTCTATTCTGAATAGTAGCCTTATTGGATAAAGTATTCTTGGGTGCAGATTTGTCCCTTTCAGCACTTTGAATACATCATGTCACTCTCTTCTGGCCTGCAAAGTTTCTGCTGAAAAATAAGCTCATAGTCAAGGATTTTCCTTCATACATAATTATTTTCTATTCTCTTATAATGTTTAAAATTATTTCTTTATCACTATTTTTTGCCATTTTAATTAGTATGTGTCTTGATGTAGACCTCCTTGGGTTTAATTTGGGGATCTACGTGCTTCTTGGATCTGGATGTCTATTTTCCTCCCCCGATTTGGAAAGTTTTCAGCTATTATACCTTCAAATACATTTTCTGCCCCCATTTCTCTTTCTTATATTCTGGGATTGCTATAATGAAAATATTATTACACTTGATGGAGTCACAGAGTTTTCTAAGTCTATTCTCACTATGCAGTATTTGTCTCTCACTTGATCAGCTTGGTTGCTTTTCATTACTGTATCCTGCAGGTAACTGATAATATTCTTATGCTTCTTGTAGTCTACTATTTATTCCATTTGTTATATTTTTAGTTTCATTTATTGAGTTCTTCATGTCTGATATGTTATTTTTTATCTCCTTGTCGAAGTTCTCACTGATGTCCTCCACCCTTTTCTGAAGATCATTATCTTTATGATCATTTTTTAAAATTCTGTAGTAGGCATATTACTTATTCTCTTTCAGTTGGTTCTCCTGATGCAACTTTGTCCTGTTCTTTCATTGGGACATATTTTTCTGTCTTCTCATTTTGTCTACATCCCTGTATCTGTTCCTGTGTGTTAGGAAAGTCAGCTACATCTTCTGCTCTTGAAAGTAGTGGCTTTATGAAGAAGTCCTGTAGTGCACTGCAGTGCAGTGGCACCTGTTCACCAGAACCTGGCACTGTAAGGAGTCTATGTGTGTTGCTTATGTCTTGCTATTGTGTCTGAGTCACTTTTCCTTTCAGTCCTGAAGTCTGCACTGACTCTTTGCCTGTTGTGGGCTGTGCTTGCTCTCTGTAGTATTAGTGAGACCCAGGCAGGCTGGCTCTGAGGGCACATGACAGAAGAAAGGCTTGGGGCTGGGTGGTGCTGTTAGCAAAATTCGCTCTGAGCCTCTATCCCAGGCTGGATCTCCCACAGCCCACTGGCCACTGGGAGTAAGGTGCATGGCACCAGTTGTGATGACCAGGGGCATTCAGCATCCATGAAGGCAGTGGCTGGGCAGGATGTAGGCATGGCATTAGCAAAATTTGCACTGAGCCCAGGGCCAAGGCCAGCAGGCTTGGAGTGGGCGAGTCCTCAGAACTCTTGGGTGGAGCACTCTGTTAACAGGTTAGATAGCAAGTGTCTGCACAGAGATGCCTCCTGCAGGTAGCACTGTGTTTATGCTATGGGGTGGGAGAGGAAAATGGCACTTGCCACCTCCTTGTTCCCAGAGAAGTCCCCCAATGTGCTCTGAAATCAGTATAAACAGATCTCCTTCCCATTATGCAAGCTGTCACTTCTATGTTGCCTCTCCTTGGGTTCTTGTCTCTTTAAGGAGGGAGACCCGGCTCTCCCTCACCCTCCCGGCTCAGCCAGTGCTGAGTCAGCTGAGTTTTAAAACTCTAGAGTCCAAGTTCCACTGGTATTCATCCCCTCTGGTTTTCAAGGCCAGATGTTATGGGGATTCATTTTCCCATGTGGGATCCTTGTTGCTTTCCCCTCTTCATGACTGCATCTTCCTTCCTCCAGAAGGCAGCCCCTGACCACAATTTCTGCTCTTCCTAACCTGTCTGATGTGGCTTCTTCTCTACATTTAGTTGTGGGATTTGTTCTACCAGTCTTCAGATTGTTTTCTCTTTTATTTACTCAGATGTGAATGGTATCTAGTTGTCAGTGTGTGAGTAGGTGAGCTTAGTGTTCTCCTACTCCACCATCTTCCTAAGCCTTTCCAGGATACATCCAAATTAATACTCTCTAACTGGGATATTTATGAAGGAAGGGAAGAAAAAATATAGTTAAAGTGGTGAATAACAATTGACACCCACAGCTTAAGGTTTACAAAGTCAACAGAATATGTCCGGAAATCAATGGCCAAAATTTTCAGAAGTGACCCTGAGACAGCATGGTCTTGGCACCCTGGATTCTGATTCTCTGTTCTAGTTAGTAGACTCAATTGCCTCCTGACACTCACAGAAAATAGTAACGACTAAGGAAGAGAAGTATACCAGCATGCCAAACCAAGCTACCTGGATTAATTATCAGCTTGATCCTAAAAAGACATTGGTCAAATTCACAAAACCCCTCACTCGGGCTGAAAAGGAAATGAAGATGAGAGAGGTACATTGTCAAAATGATACATGGTTTGCTTCAGAATTTACAGAGTGGACGTGGACTTATATTAAGGCTATATACAGAAACCAGACTATTTTTTGTATTTTTTATTTACTTTATTTAAATTCAATTAACCAACATAGAGTACATCATTAGTTTTTGATGTAGTGTTCAATGATTCATTAAGCAAAACAAAAACAAATTTAAAATTTAGAAATAAATAAATAAATAAATAAATAAATAAATAAATAAATAAAAAGTTTTTAAAAGTTCATATGGGGCTAACAACTGAAAACATGTTATTCTCCTAAATATCTAAAGAACTTTTATTATTTATCCATTTATTTGAGAGGCGGGAGTGGCAGAGGGAGATGGAGAGAGAGAGAATCTTAAGCTCCACACCCAGTACAGAGTTCCACACTCAGCACAGAGCCTGACGCAGGGCTCAATCTCACAATTCTGAGATTATGGTCTGAGCCAAAATCAAGAGTTGGACACTTAACCAACTGAACCACCCAGGCACCCCATGATCTAAAGAACTTTTATAATAAATATAGTTCATGATACATTATGAGATACTTTATGACATAGCAATGATAATCGTATCATTCTTACAACATAAAAAGATATTTTGAAAAGGAAAAACATGGGGCACCTGGGTGGCTCAGTCGGTTAGTGTCTGCCTTCGGCTCATGTCATGATCCCAGGGTTCTGGGATAGAGCGTCACATCAGGCTCCCTGCTCAGTGGGGAGCCTGCTTCTCCTTCTCCCTCTGCCTGCTGCTCCCCCTGCTTGTGTTCTCTCCCTCTCTCTCTCTGTCAAATGAATAAAATCTTTTAAAAAAAGGAAAAACATAAAAAGAAAACCATAATTTATAAACCTACCCAAGCAAATTTTATCTTTTGTTTCTAGAGCTATTTCATAAAGTTGTAATCTTAGTGTATATGTAAATTTGTTTCACATAAAAATGCCAGGAGGAGGGGGTAAAATGGCAGAGGAGTAGGGGACCCTATTTCAACCAGTCCCCTAAATCGAGCTGGACATCTACCAGACCATTCTGAACACCCACGAAATCAGCCTGAGATGTAAGAAGATATATCTGGATCTCTACAAACAGAACATCTCCGGCAGCAGGTCTCAAGGTACAAAACAGGGAGCCAAGATTCTGCGGGCTCATATTGGAAGATAAACAGAAGGGGGAGGGAGCCTCCCTGCTCTTGCCCCGGGAAGGCAAAAGCCTCTAGCACTCAGGACCAGGCACAGACTCACAGACTGGTAGCAGTGGGGAAAAGACTTTAGGGCAGCCCCCAGACTGAAATATGGAACTATGGGGCACACGCGCAAATGAGGGGTGGCTGCTGGTTTTAGAAGCACGAAGGGCAGAGATGTGCTCAGCCCTGGGAGCAATGACTGGGAGAGTACCTGTGGAGCACACAAACCATGATGATGTGGGGTTTTAGCAGCACATACAGAGAGTCAGTGTGGCCTGGAGAGCTCAGTGAAGACCAGACTGCAATTTCTCTGTTCTGAGACAGAGGATTGGATATGGTCACTTCTGCTCTGACTCTCAGAAGAGACACTGAAAGCCATAAGGGAAAGCTGGCAGAGAACAAAAGCACCAAAAAACCAATTCTCACTGAGCACACCCCCCCACACAGGGGCCAGGGCAACTCTGCCCAAAGAGTGTTGCCTGAGTATCAGCATGGCTGACCCCTCCCCTAGAAGGCAGGCTAGAAGAACAAGAGGCCCACATCCCTAGGGTCCCTATAAAACAGGTGCATCTTCTTTGGGTCATGGTCAATAATTTGGAATCTGTACATTCTGGCAACCACACCTCATCAGAATGTCTAAGAGGGGGAACCCCCAACAAAGGAAAGAAACAGACTGTAGCTTCTGCCACAGACCTAATGGATATGGATATACCCAAGATGTCAGAAATGCATTTCAGAGTAACAATTATCAGGTGATATCTAGGCTTGAGAAAAATATTTTTTAAAAATGTAGAATTTCTAAGGGCTAAAATGAGATCTAATCTGGCCAAACTTGAAAATGCTATGAATGAAATGCAGTCTAAACTGGATGCTCTGACTGCCAGGGTAAAGGAGGCAGAAGAACGAATTAGTGAGTTAGAGGATAAGATGATAGAAAAGAAGGAAAACGAAGTGGCATAGGAAAAATGAATCAAATTTCAAGAAATTAAGCAGAGACAAATTACTGACTCAATGAAACATTCCAACATCAGAATATCAGGATCCCGGAGCTGGGGGCAGGAGGGAGAAAGAGAGAGGTCTAGAAGATAAATTTGAGCAAATCGTAGCTGAGAACTTCCTTAATCTGGGGAAAGAAACAAGCATTCATGTCCAAGACGCAGAGAGGAACCCTCCCAAGATCAATGAGAACAGACTGACACCACAATATATAATAGTACAATTTACAAATCTTAGATCCAAGGAAACAATCTTGAAAGTCATGAGGGGGAAGAGATTTCTTACATACAGAGGGAGGAACATCAGAATAACGTAAGACATGTTCACAGAGACCTGGCAATCCAGAAAGGGCTGGCAAGACATATTCAGGGTACTAAATGGGAAGAACATGTAGCCAAGGACACTGTATCCTCCAAGGCTGACACTCAGAATGGATGGAGAGACGATGAGCTTCCAAGACTTACAGAAACTGAAAGAATATGTGACCGCCAAGCCAGCCATGCAAAAAATATTAAGGGGGTTTCTACAAAAGGAGAAAGACTGCAAGAGTGATACAGAACAGATGTTTATGGAGACAATCTATAGAAACAAAGATTTCACAGACAACATGACATTAAAACCATATCTCTCAATAATCACTCTCAATATGAATGGCCTAAATGCTCCCATAAGTGCCACAGGGTTGCAGATTGGATAAAAAAAACATGATCCACCCACATGCTGTCTACAGGAGACTCATTTTGAACTTAAAGATACATCCAGACTGAAAGTGAAGGGATGGAGAACTATTTTCATGCCTCAAAAGAAAGCTGGGATTGCAATTCTCATATCAGACAAATTAGATTTTAAGCTAAAGACTATAGTTAGAGATACAGAAGGACACTATATCATTCTTAAAGGGTATATCCAACAGGAGGATATAACAATTATAAATATCTATGCCCCCAACATGGGAGCAGCCAACTACATGAGCCAACTAATTAACCAAAATAAAAAGACATATAGATAATAAAACATTAATAGTAGGGGACCTCAACACCCCACTCTCAGAAATAGATAGATCATCAAAGCAGCAAATGAACAAAGAAAGAAGAGCTTTGAATGACACACTGGACCAGATGGACCTCAAAGATATATACAGAACATTCCACCCTAAAACAACAGAATACTCATTCTTCTCGAATGCACATGGAACTTTCTCCAGAATAGACCACATACTGGGTCAAAAATCAGGTCTCAAATGATACCAGAAGACTGAGATTATTCCCTGCATATTCTCAGACCACAATGCTTTGAAGCTGGAACTCAACCACAAGGAAAAAACTTGGAAGAAACACAAATACTTGGAAGCTAAGGATCATCCTGCTTAAAAATGTTTGGGTAAACCATGAAATTAAAGAAGAACTTAAGCAATTTATGGAAACCAAAGAGAATGGAAATCCATCAGTCCAAAACCTATGGGATACTACAAAGGCAATTCTAAAGGGGAAACACATAGCCATCTAAGCCTCACTCAAAGAAATAGAAATATCTAAAATGCAGACCCTTTGCTCACACCTTAAACAATGGGAGATGGAACAACAAAGTAGGCCTAAATCAGGCATGAGAAGACAATTAATTAAGATTAGAGCAGGATCAATGCATGAGAAAGCAGAAATACAGCAGAGCAGATCAATAAAACTATAAGCTGGTTCTTTGAAAGAATTAATAGGATCTAGAAACCATTGGCCAGACTTATCCAAAAGAAAAGAGAAAGACCCAAATTAATAAAATTATAAATGAAAGTGGAGAGATCACCACTAACACCAAGAAAATAGAAACAATTATTAGAAACTAATATCAACAACTATATGCCAATAAATTAAGCAATGTGGAAGAAATGGATGCCTTCCTGGGAACCTGGAAACTACCAAGACTGAAACAGGAAGAAATTGACAACCTACATAGACTAATAACCAGTGAGGAGATGGAAGCAGTGATAAAAACTTCCCCAAACACAAGAGTCCAGGGCCTGACTCATTCCCTGGGGAATTCTACCAAACATTCAAAGTAGAAATAGTACCTATTCTCCTGAAGCTGTTTCAAAAAATAGAAACAGGAGGAAAACTTCCAAACTCATTCTATGAGGACAGCATCACCTTGATCCCAAAACCAGGCAAAGACCCCATCAAAAAGGAGAATTACAGACTGATAACCCTGATGAATATGGATGCCAAAATTCTCAACAATATCCTAGCTAATAAGACCCAACAGTATAAAAAGGATTATCCATCACCATCAGATGGCATTTATCCCTGGGATGCAAGGGTGGTTTAACATTCGCAAAATAATCAGTGTGATAGAACACATTAATAAGAGAAGAGACAAGAATTGTACGGTCCTCTCAATTGATGCAGAAAAAGCATTTGACAAAATACAGCATTCTTTCCTCATTAAAACTCTTCAGAGTGTAGGGATAGAGGGTATATTCCTCAATTTCATAAAAACCATCTATGAAAAGCCCACAATGAATATCATTCTCAAAGGGGAAAAGCTGAGAGTCTTTCCCTTAAGATCAGAGACACCACAAGGATGCCCACTCTCGCCATTATTTTTCTTTTTCATTTTCTTTTTTTTTCTTTTTCTTTTACTTTTTCTTTTTCTTTCAAAGATTTTGTTTATTTATTCGACAGAGATAGAGACAGCCAGCGAGAGAGGGAACACAAGCAGGAGGAGTGGGAGAGGAAGAAGCAGGCTCATAGCAGAGGAGCCTGACTTGGGGCTCGATCCCATAACGCTGGGATCACGCCCTAAGCCGAAGGAGACGCTTAACCGCTGTGCCAACCAGGCGCCCCTCTTTTTTTTTTTTTAATTCAAACTCAGGATTTTTTTTAACTCAAGTATAATTAGCATACAGCATTGTATTATTTTCAGGTGTACAATATAATCCAACAATTCTATATATCATCAGTGTTCATCATGATAAGTGCACTCTTTTTTTTAATTATAATAATATTTTTTTATTATGTTAGTCACCATACAGTACATCCCTGGTTTTTGAAGTAAAGTTCAATGATTCATTAGTTGGTATAACACCCAGTGCACCATGCAATACGTGCACTCCTTACTACCCATCACCAGTCTATCCCATTCTCCCACCCCCCGCCCCTCTGAAGCCCTCAGTTTGTTTCTCAGAGTCCATAGTCTCTCATGCTTCATTCCCCCTTCTGATTAACCCCCTTTCTTATCCCTTTGTTCTCCTACTGATATTCCTAGTTCTTATGTTCCATAGATGAGAGAAACCATATGATATTTGTATTTCTCTGCTTGACTTATTTCACTTAGATTTATCTCCTCCAGTGCCATTCATGTTGCGCCAAATGTTGAGAAATTGTTCTTTTGGATAGCTGAGTAATATTCCATTGTATATATGGACCACATCTTCTTAATCCAGTCATCTGTTGAAGGGCATCTCGGCACCTTCCATGATTTAGCTATTGTGGACAATGCTGCTATGAACATTGGGGTGCATATGGCCCTTCTCTTCACTACGTCTGTATCTTTGGGGTAAATACCCAGTAGTGCAATGGCTGGATCAGAGGGTAGCTCAATTTTTAACTTTTTAAGGGACCTCCACACTCTTTTCCAGAGTGGCTGTGCCAACTTGCATTCCCACCAACAATGTAGGAGCGATCCCCTTTCTCCACATCCTCTCCAGCAATTGTTGTTTCTTGCCTTGTCAATTTTTGCCATTCTAACTGGCATAAGGTGGTATCTTAGTGTGGTTTTGATTTGAATTTCCCTGATGGCTAATGATTTGGAAAATTTTTTCATGTGTCTGTTAGCCATTTGTATGTCTTCATTGGAAAAGTGTCTGTTCATACCTTCTGCCCATTTTATGATTTGTTTGTTGTTTCTTGTGTATTGAGTTTGAGAAGTTCTTTGTAGATCTTGGATACCAGTCTTTTATCTGTAGTGTCATTTGCAAATATATTCTCCCATTCCATGGGCTGCCTCTTAGTTTTTTTGACTATTTCCTTGGCTGTGCAGAAGCTTTTTATCTTGATGAAGTCTCACAAGTTCATTTTTGCTTTTGTTCCTCTTGCCTTTGGAGATGTGTCATGAAAAAGGTTGCTGTGGCCGATGTCATAGAGGTTGCTGCCTATGCTCTCCTCTAGGATCTTGATGGATTCCTGTCTCACATCGAGATCTTTCAACCATTTGGAGTTTATCTTTGTGTATGGTGTGAGAGAGTGGTCAAGTTTCATTCTTTTGCATGTAGCTGTCCAATTTTCCCAGCACCATTTATTGAAGAGACTTTTTTCCACCGGATGTTTTTTCCTGCTTGATCAAAGATTAGTTGCCCAAAGAGCTGAGGGTCCATTTCTGGGTTCTCTATTCTGTTCCATTGGTCTATGTGTCTGTTTTTGTGCCAGTACCATGCTGTCTTTGTGATCACAGCTTTGTAGTACAACTTGAAATCCGGCATTGTGATGCCCCCAGCTTTGTTTTTCCTTTTCAAAAGTTCCTTGGAGATTCGGGGCCTTTTCTGGTTCCACACAAATTTAAGGGCTGTTTATTCCAGTCCTTTGGAAAATGTCATTGGTATTTTGATCCGGATAGCATTGAAAGTGTAGATTGCTCTGGGTAGCATGGACATTTTACCTATGTTAATTCTTCCAATCCATGAGCATGGAATATTTTTATTCTTTTTGTGTCTTCTTCAATGTCTTTCAAGAGTGATTTGTAGTTTCTAGAGTATAGACCTTTACATCTCTGGTTAAGTTAATTCCAAGGTAATGTATGGTTTTTGGTGCTATTGTAAATGGGATGGATTCCCTAATTTCTCTTTCTTCAGTCTCATTGTTCGTGTATAGAAATGCAACTGATCTCTGAGCATTGATATTGTATCATGCCACATTACCGAATTGCTCTATAACTTCTAGTAGTTTGGGGGTGGATTCTTCTGGGTTTTCCATGTAGAGTATCATGTCATCTGCGAAGAGAGACAGCTTGACTTCTTTGCTGATTTGGATACCTTTTATCCCTTTTTGTTGTCTGATGGCTGTTGCAAGGACTTCTAGTACTATGTTGAATAATAATGGCAAGAGTGGGCATCCTTGTCGTGTTCCTGATCTTAAGGGAAAGGCTTCCAGCTTTTCCCCATTGAGAATGATATTTGCTATAGGCTTTTCATAGATGGTTTTTATGAGATTGAGGAACGTATCCCGACACTCTGAAGGGTTTTAATCTGGAAAGGATGCTGTATTTTGTCTAATGCTTTTTCTGCATATATTGAGAGGATCGTATGATTTTTGGCTTTTTTTCTTTTTGATATAATCTATCACACCGATAGATCTGAGAATGTTGAACCACCCTTGCATCCCAGGGATGAATCCCACTTGGTCATGATGGATCATCCTTTTAATGTACTGTTGGATCCTGTTAGCTAGGATCTTGTTGAGAATTTTGGTGTCCATATTCATGAGGGAAATTGGTCTGTAATTCTCCTTTTTGATGGGGTCTTTGCCTGGTTTGGGGATCAAGATAATATTGGCCTCATAGAATGAGTTTGGTAGTTTTCCTTCTGTTTCTATTTTTTGAAATAGCTTTAGGAGAATAGGTATTATTTCTTCTTTGAATGTTTGGTAGAATTCCCCGGGGAATCCATCAGGCCCTGGTGTTTTGTTTTTTGGAAGGTTTTTAATCACAGTTTCAATCTCTTCATAATTAATTGGTCTGTCTTGCCATTATTTTTCAACAAGTACTAAAAATCCTAGCAATAGCATTCAGACAACAAAAAGAAATAAAAGGTATTCAAATTGACAGAGAAAAAGTCAAACTCTCTCTCTTCGCAAATGACATGATACTTTATGTGGAAAACCCAAAAGACTCCACCCCCAAATTACTACAACTCATACAGTAATCCAGTAATGTGTCAGGATACAAAGTCAATGCACAGAAATCAGTTGCTTTCCTATACACTAACAATGTAAGTGTAGAAAGAGAAATTAGGGAATCGATTCCATTTACAATAGGACCAAAAACATAATGTATCTCGAAATAAACCTAGCCAAAGAGGTAAAGGATCTATACTCTAGAAACTGCAGAACACTAGTGAAAGACATTGAAGAAGACACAAAAAGATGGAAAAACATTCCATGCTCATGGATCGAAAGAATAAACATTGTTAAGCTGCCTATACTACCCAGAGCAATCTATACTTTCAACGCCATCCTAATCAAAATACCAATGCCATTTTTCAAAGTGCTGGAACTAACAATCCCAAAATTTGTATGGAACAAGAAAAAACCTCGAATCACCAAGGAAATGTTAAAAAGAAAAACCAAAGCTGGGGGCATTACGTTGCCTGATTTCAAGCTCTACTACAAATCTGTAATCACCAAGACAAGATGGTACTGGCACAAAAACAGACACATAGATCAATGGAACAGAATAGAGACTCCATAAATGGACCCTCAGTTCTATGATCCACTAATCTTCAACAAAGCAGGAAAGAATGTCCAAAGGAAAAAAGACAGTCTCTTCAATAAATGGTGCTGGGAAAATTGGACCGCTATATACAGAAGAATGAAACCTGACCACTCTCTTACACCATACACAAAGATAAGCTCTAAATGGGTGAAAGACCTCAATGTGAGACAGTAATCCATTAAAATCATAGAGGAGGACATAGGCAGTAACCTCT
Organism: Ursus arctos; assembly: GCF_023065955.2. Taxonomy (NCBI): domain Eukaryota; kingdom Metazoa; phylum Chordata; class Mammalia; order Carnivora; family Ursidae; genus Ursus; species Ursus arctos. The sequence continues at coordinate 53,532,940 of NC_079873.1, forward strand.
TCAATATCGGCCACAGCAACCTTTTTCATGACACGTCTCCAAAGGCAAGGGAAAGAAAAGCAAAAATGAACTTTTGTGACTTCATCAAGTTAAAAAGCTTCTGCACAGCAAAGGAAAGAGTCAACAAAACTAAGAGGCAACCCATGGAATGGGAGAAGATATTTGTAAATGACGCTACAGATAAAGGGCTTGTATCCAAGATCTATAAAGAACTTCTCAAATTCAACACCCAAAAAACAAATAATGAAGTCAAAAAAAGGGCAGAAGATATGAACAGACACTTTTCCAATGAAGACATACGAATGGCTACGAGACACATGAAAAAAATATTCGACATCATTAGCCATTAGGGAAATTCAAATGAAAAGTACATTGAGATACCCCCTTACACCAGTTAGAATGGCAAAAATTGACAAGGCAAGAAACAACAAATGTTGGAGAGGATGTGGAGAAAGGGGAACCCTCTTACACTGTTGGTGGGAATGCAAGTTGGTACAGCCACTTTGGAAAACAATGTGGAGCTTCCTCAAAAAGTTAAAAATAGAGCTACCATATTATCCAGCAATTTCACTACTGGGTATTCACCCCGAAGGCACAGATGTAGTGAAGAGAAGGGGCACATGCACCCCAATGTTCATAGCAACAATGTCTACTATAGCCAAAATGTGGAAGGAACTGAGAGGCCCTTCAATAGGCAAATGGTTAAAGAAGATGTGGTCTCTATATATAATGGAATATTACTCAGCCATCAGAAAGGATGATTATGCAACATTTGCATCGACATGGATGGAACTTCAGGAGATTATACTAAGTGAAATAAGTCAAGCAGAGAAAGACAATTATCATATAGTTTCATTTATTTGTGGAACATAAGGAATAGCAGGGAGGAAATTTGGAGATGGAAGGGAAGAATGCAGCAGGGGGCGAAATCAAAGGGGGAGATGAATCATGAGAGACAGTGGACTCTGGGAAACAAACTGAGGTTTTTAGAGGGGAGGGGCTGGGGGATGAACTAGGCTGGTTATGGGTATTAAGAAGAGCATGTATTGCTTGGAGCACTGGGTGTTATATGCAAACAATGAATCATGGAACTATACATCAAAAAGTAACATTAAAAAATAAAAAATAAAGTTTGGAATTAAAGTATTAAAAATGCCATATTGGAAACATTTGCCCAGTGTTGTAGTTTTCCTGATTAAAATGATAATAGTTGCATATTTTTCTTTGGAGTTGGTATGCCAAATGGTATTTATATTGGATATTTAGTCTATTTCTGCTTTTCTTATTGGTAGTAGTAAATAAGTAACAAAAAATTGAAGAAATTCTTTTTCTGATTAAGATGGAGATACACACTCCAATCTGTCTTTCTCCCTGAATGCAACTAAAATTCCTGTACAGAAGGCATAGAGGAACTATACAAGAACTCTGCAGAGTAAATGGTAGCAGGTGAATATAAAAGGAAAACAATAATTAAGGTACTAGCAATACACCAGTGAACTTCCTTTATTTTTTCCTTATGCATCTCCTATTCTGGACACAAAGACATCATGAAGTCCAAAACTGCACAAAAAGTATAGACAAAAAGAACGCCAAGAAAAGCCCTCATTTTTTTTTATCCAAGGCCCAGAAATGATAGCACCTATAAAGTAGAAGAAATCCCCTGTTGTTTTTATTTTATTTCTGTCTCCAGCCATCAGGCAAGCTTCAACTTCTAAGGTGCAAACTCATGGTGGGGGTAAGAGTAATGATAGCCAGGCAGGAAACTAAAATTCTTAGGAAGAAGACTTCTCTTTGAGCAAAATAATTGTAGTCAAAAGAATGTGGGATAAAATTCTATTGTCCTTTCTTTCATTGCTTAGTTTGGAGGCAGATCCAGTCAGAGGAAGAATGTGGCCTAGTGAGGATAACAAAAAGCCCTGGCTTTTTAGCCAGAGAACCAGGAAGGGGTCGCTGGTACCCAGAGAGTGTCAGGCTGATCACAAAGAAGATAAAGCTTATGGAATAGAGGACATAGAGATGTTCATGAATTTGTGGACTTACTCCCAAGCTGTGCATGTGAAGATTTGACCTTAAAAAGCACATGAAAGGCATGCAGAACTTAACCATAGAGTTAACTATAGAGTCTACTACTTGGGTCCCAGACTTGCCTCTGAGCCAGTGCCTCCATGGCCTAGGTAGTAGACACATGGGACAGATCTGAATAACGTTCTACAGGCTTTGAAAATTGAACTGATATTCAAATCACAATCTACAGAAGGTGGAACTTGAGAACAGAAACCTGCCAAAGCAAACAAAAAATTAGTAACATTCTCAATAGAATTAGAACAAACCTGGAGTCTCATACATAGTATTTAAAATGTCTAGTCTACAATAAAAATCACTCAACATACAAAGAACTAGGAAAATCTCAACAACTCTCAAAAGAAAAAACAATAAAAATATGCCAATCCTGAGATAATCTGGATGCCACAACTATCAGAAAAACACTCTAAAATATCTAATATAACCAAGAAGTAAAAAGGAACCCTGATAATTAATGGAAAGATAGAAAGTCTTACCAGAAAAGTAGAAGCTATAAAAAAATGAAATGAAAAATTTTAAAACTGAAAAATACAATAACTGAAATAAAATATTCACTGAAAGCATTCGATATCAGATTGGAGATAATAGGAAGGATTTAGTAAACCTGAAAACAGGGCAATATAAATTGTCCACTCTGAAGAAAAAAAAAGTAAAATGAGCGGACATTTGGGTATTGTGGGACAATACCAAAATGTCTAATAGTAATGTTATCAGAGTCCCAGAATAAAAGAAAAAGAATGTTATGGATAAAAATTGGGTGAAGTAATAATGGCTGAAAATTTGAATATTGGTGAAAGACACAAACTTACAGATTCAAAAAACTCAGCCAAATTTCAAAGTGATCATCAAATAAATCTACATGAAGACATGTCATAATCAAACTGCTAAAAACCAAAGGTAACAGCAACAAATGTTTTGAAATCAGTTAGAGACAACCAATGCAATTCATATGGGGAAATACAGTCAAATGACTGCAAATTCCTCATTAGAGACCATGGGGGCAAGAAGACATTTTTAAAGTACTGAAACAACTGTCAACCTGAATTCTATACACAGTAAAAATAACTTTTAGGGACGAATTTGAAATAAAGACATATTCAGATGAATGAAAAATAAAAGAATTCATCACCAGCAGACCTGTTCTAAAAGAAATGATAAAGGGAGCTCTTTAGATGGAAAGAAAATTATTTCAGGGAGTAACTCGAAACTTCAGGAATAAAGAAAGTGCAACAAAAAGATATATACCTGTGTAAATATAATAGACCATTTTTCTCTTTTTAAGTTCTTAAAATAGTCATGATGGTTGTAGGCAAAAATGACACTATCTAGGGGAGTTTTCAATGTATCTAGATGTAATACCAATGATAACTAAAACACAAAATGGAAGGGTAAAGGGACCTATATGATGGTAAGTTTTCTACATTACACTGAAAGTGATAAAATATTAATTCTAAATAGACTGGAACCGTTAATTTTATCTACTGTCCTTCCATGTGTAAACAAGTATAGTACATCCATACAATGGAATTCTTCTCAGCAATAAAACAATGAGCTGTTGATACACACAACAACTTAGATGAGTCTCAAAGGCATTATACTGAATAGAAAAAGACAGTTTCAAATGGTTACATACTGTATTACCCATGTGTATAACATTCTTGAAATAACAAAATTATAAAGATGGGGAAGAGATTAGTGGTTTCCAGGATTTAAGGATAATGGGGTGAGAGGAGGGCTGGGTATAACTCTAAAGGAGTAATACAAAGGAGATCTTTGTAGTAATGGAAAAGTTCTGTATCTTGATTGCAATGATGGTTACACAAATCTACACATGTAATAAAATGACACAGAACTGTATAATACATTTTCCCAGTGTAAAATTCTTGGGTTGATATTAATACTCTAGTTATGTAAGATGTAACCATTTGAGGAAATCAGATGAAGGGTACAGTCTTCCCTTGAATAAACTTACCTCAGGAAGTGAATATTTCTCATCATTTCATCACTCTGAGGTAAAAACTGCTAATGGTACAGCATACATTTCTCTAGATCAGACATCAGAAAACTTTTTCTGTAAAGATTCAAGTAGTGAATATTTAAGTTTTGTGGGTCATAGCATGAAAGCTGTCAGAGACAATTTATGAACAAATGGTTATGGTTGTGTTCCAATAAAAGTTTATTTACAAAAACAGGAGGTGGGGCTCAATTTAGCCCATGGGCTGTCATGTGATGAGCCCTGAACTAGAGTAAATTCAAAATATAAAATATATAATATATTATGGAAAAACTATATATATATAATTATATAATCTTTTTATTACATATGTAATTCTTATATATTTTACATATACTATATATGCCTATTCACATATTATTGTTTATTTTACATATATATGATCATACATACTTAATGTTTTACGATTTACTTTTTGCACTTAATAATACATCTTGAAATCTTTCCTTGTCAACAGATATAGATTGATATTCAATTTTAGTGATTGCAGAGTATTTCATTGTGTGAAATATATATTCAATCAACTTGATATTAATAAATATGAGAATTCAAATTTTTCACAAATATAATGAATGCTACATTAAACATCTTTATTACATGCATACATGTATGTGTTTTTGAACTTGTGCAAGTGTTTCTATAGAAATTAATTACTTTTAACTCACAGATTTTTTAAAAAGATTTATTTATTTATTTGAGAGAAAGAGCATGCAGTGAGGAGGGCCAGAGGGAGAAGGAGAGAGAGAATCACAAGCAGAGTCCCTGCTGAGCACAGAGTCCAACATAGGACTTGATCTCACGACCCTGAGATAATGACCTGAGCTGAAACCAAGAGTCGGACTCTTAAGCAACTATGCCACTCAGGTGTCCCCTAAGTAATATTTTTAAAATCTTATGTTTTTTTGAGGCTTAATTGATTTTTTCTGTTTATTCTGTT